>NW_021822992.1:2743456-2800314 GCF_901001165.1 Salmo trutta
ACCCATCCCCCAACACTGTGAGTCAAGACTACATTACCCATCCCCCAACACTGTGAGTCAAGACTAAACCAGTTCACCTTGGTGGTGTGCAGACTGGTTTTATATTATTCTGAACGATTTCACACAAACCAGAAAAAAATGTAACAATATGTCTGTGAAATTATATATTCACAGTATTATGAATGATTTGTGGTTTATTTGGTAGCATTTCGTAGTGTGACTGATTTTACTAATTGCGTTAGTACTGTACAAACAACCTACCCCATCCCTACCTCGGGCTTCCAGTGGGGAGACCTGAGGTCAACCTACCCCATCCCTACCTCGGGCTTCCAGTGGGGAGACCTGAGGTCAACCTACCCCCGCTCTCCCTACCTCGGGCTTCCAGTGGGGAGACCTGAGGTCAACCTACCCCCGCTCTCCCTACCTCGGGCTTCCAGTGGGGAGACCTGAGGTCAACCTACCCCATCCCTACCTCGGGATTCCAGTGGGGAGACCTGAGGTCAACCTACCCCATCCCTACCTCGGGCTTCCAGTGGCGGAGACCTGAGGTCAACCTAACCCCGCTTTTCCTACCTCGGGATTCCAGTGGGGAGACCTTAGGTCAACCTACCCCCGCTCCTCCTACCTCGGGCTTCCAGTGGGGAGACCTGAGATCAACCTACCCCCGCTACCCCTACCTCGGGCTTCCAGTGGGGAGACCTGAGATCAACCTACCCCCGCTCCTCCTACCTCGGGATCCAGTGGGGAGACCTGAGGTCAACCTAGCCCCGCTCCTCCTACCTCGGGCTTCCAGTGGGGAGACCTGAGATCAACCTACCCCCGCTTATCCTACCTCGGGATTCCAGTGGGGAGACCTGAGGTCAACCTAGCCCCGCTCCTCCTACCTCGGGCTTCCAGTGGGGAGACCTGAGGTCAACCTACCCCATCCCTACCTCGGGCTTCCAGTGGGGAGACCTGAGGTCAACCTAGTCCTCCCCATCTCGTACTTCTGAGTGGGAGACCATCCCAGGCAGTAGCCTACCTAGCTCACAAACTAGAATCAGGGCCCCCACTCCAACAAGGTTAATTGACCCACGGTCCCACACCATCCCAGGCAGTAGCCTACCTAGCTCACAAACTAGAATCAGGGCGCCCACTCCGACAAGGTTAATTGACCCACGGTCCCACACGGTGACATGATATTGTCGTACAGCAGCGGCTGATGATGACGCTGCTGTCAATCACTTGCCGTGTTCAAAACAACTGGGAAACACGGAAAAATACAAGGTCAAATCACGACCTCAGTGGTCTTCAGGTCGGAAAGTCGGAGCTGTAGAAACAGGCCGAGTTGGATGGCCGTTCAAATCGATTTTTACACTATCGGAGCTTGTCTTTTTTTCTCTCCCAATTTCCCAGTTGGTTTGAACGCACTGAAGTCGTAAGTTTGAGATTTCCGATTATCCCGTTGTTTTCAATGCGGCGACTGACTTGTCATTCCCACTCGCCATCACTCACCGCTGTCATCGCATGGACTCACGCTAACCCACAAGTTCTGACTGGGCGCAACTGTCATGAAACGCAAATACAGCGATGAGTCTCTCTCTCTTGGTTTAATAACAACTTTGAGAAATAACGAGGAGCGCCCACAATGTGTTTTGTGAGCAGAAGTTGCTTAGTAATGAGTCTCTCAAAACGAAACAAATTAAAACGACACGTCCTGACCAAACATCCACAACATGACGGTAAACCCAGGGAGTTCTTTCAGAACAGGGCAGAATGCTTCAGGAAACAGTGCTTCAGGAAACAGTACTTCAGGAAACAGTACTTCAGGAAACAGTACTTCAGGAAACAGTACTTCAGAAACAGTACTTTAGGAAACAGTTGTTCAGGAAACAGTACTTCAGGAAACAGTGATTCAGGAAACAGTGATTCAGGAAACAGTACTTCAGGAAACAGTGTTCAGGAAACAGTACTTCAGGAAACAGTGATTCAGGAAACAGTAGTTCAGGAAACAGTACTTCAGGAAACAGTACCTCAGGAAACAGTACTTCAGGAAACAGTACTTCAGGAAACAGTACTTCAGGAAACAGTACTTCAGAAACAGTACTTCAGGAAACAGTTGTTCAGGAAACAGTACTTCAGGAAACAGTGATTCAGGAAACAGTGGTTCAGGAAACAGTGGTTCAGAAAACAGTGTTCAGGAAACAGTGTTTCAGGAAACATTACTTCAGGAAACAGTACTTCAGGAAACAGCGGTTCTGGAAACAGTACTTCAGGAAACAGTACTTCAGGAAACAGTACTGCGGGAAACAGTACTTCAGGAAACAGTACTTCAGGAAACAGTACTGCGGGAAACAGTACTTCAGGAAACAGTACTTCAGGAAACAGTACTGCAGGAAACAGCTAGCAAGGCATTGTTGTCATTTTATAGCAGGTGATAATAAGCACAAATAAGGGAGTACTATATCTCGTAGTAGTCGAAGTGAGTTTCTCTTTCAAACAATCCCCTTGTACACAGCTAATAGCTACCGCAGCTAGCTAACGTTAGCCAAAGCAAGCTAGTTAGTGCAACCATAAGTAACAGTACATAATGAGGATGAAGAATTATCTACGGTACATCTTACTGTAGAAATGATTGTTGAAAACAAGTCTAGGTTTGGAGCTGTTGCTGTTAAAATACAAGTAATACTTGTTTTTATTCTGAACTGGAATAAACTGATTGAAGCAAGATGCTTTTTTTGTTGTTGTTGAGGCAAAAACACTCACACAGTCCTGTGTTTGCTCATCGACAGCAGGAAGACGTCTCCTGCCTCCTGACTGAGTGAAAGCAGTAGATGTTCTGATCCAGTTTGGCTCCACATTACCTACGTGAGTCAGGGCTCTCAACTCTTGGCATACTTTTAAAAAGAAAAACAAGTACAAAAACAGACACCATGCTGAGCATGACCTCAGGGTTACACTGTCCCAAACAACTGAGCCCAGAATGCACCTAATTGTTGAAAACTTCAACCAGTCACACACCTCTCATTAGGGCTGTGTGCTTGTGTGTTTTTTCTGCTCTACATCTGTGTAGTGTAGAGGAACTACAGAACAGTACAGACCACTACATCTGTGTGGTGTAGAGGAACTACAGAACATGTACAGACCACTACATCTGTGTGATGTAGAGGAACTACAGAACATGTACAGACCACTACATCTGTGTGATGTAGAGGAACTACAGAACAGTACAGACCACTACATCTGTGTGGTGTAGAGGAACTACAGAACAGTACAGACCACTACATCTGTGTGATGTAGAGGTACTACAGAACATGTACAGACCACTACATCTGTGTGATGTAGAGGAACTACAGAACATGTACAGACCACTACATCTGTGTGATGTAGAGGAACTACAGAACATGTACAGACCACTACATCTGTGTGATGTAGAGGAACTACAGAACATGTACAGACCACTACATCTGTGTGGTGTAGAGGAACTACAGAACAGTACAGACCACTACATCTGTGTGATGTAGAGGAACTACAGAACATGTACAGACCACTACATCTGTGTGGTGTAGAGGTACTACAGAACATGTACAGACCACTACATCTGTGTGGTGTAGAGGAACTACAGAACAGTACAGACCACTACATCTGTGTGATGTAGAGGAACTACAGAACAGCACAGACCACTACATCTGTGTGGTGTAGAGGAACTACAGAACAGTACAGACCACTACATCTGTGTGATGTAGAGGAACTACAGAACATGTACAGACCACTACATCTGTGTGGTGTAGAGGTACTACAGAACATGTACAGACCACTACATCTGTGTGGTGTAGAGGTACTACAGAACATGTACAGACCACTACATCTGTGTGGTGTAGAGGTACTACAGAACATGTACAGACCACTACATCTGTGTGGTGTAGAGGTACTACAGAACATGTACAGACCACTACATCTGTGTGGTGTAGAGGAACTACAGAACAGTACAGACCACTACATCTGTGTGATGTAGAGGAACTACAGAACATGTACAGACCACTACATCTGTGTGATGTAGTAGAGGAACTACAGAACATGTACAGACCACTACATCTGTGTGATGTAGTAGAGGAACTACAGAACATGTACAGACCACTACATCTGTGTGGTGTAGAGGAACTACAGAACAGTACAGACCACTACATCTGTGTGATGTAGAGGAACTACAGAACATGTACAGACCACTACATCTGTGTGATGTAGTAGAGGAACTACAGAACATGTACAGACCACTACATCTGTGTGATGTAGAGGAACTACAGAACAGTACAGACCACTACATCTGTGTGATGTAGAGGAACTACAGAACAGTACAGACCACTACATCTGTGTGGTGTAGAGGTACTACAGAACAGTACAGACCACTACATCTGTGTGATGTAGAGGAACTACAGAACAGTACAGACCACTACATCTGTGTGATGTAGAGGAACTACAGAACATGTACAGACCACTACATCTGTGTGAGGTAGAGGAACTACAGAACATGTACAGACCAACCCTGGTGATGTTTGTAGCATATTTACATCTAGAATAAATAGTTATTGTGGCCTGGGCTTGTCCTCTGGAAGATTATTAATTGTGTGTGTGTGTGTGTGTGTGTGTGTGTGTGTGTGTGTGTGTGTGTGTGTGTGTGTGTGTGTGTGTGCGTGTGTGTGTGTGTGTGTGTGTGTGTGTGTGTATGTGTGTGTGTGTGTGTGTGTGTGTGTGTGTGTGGTTGAAAGGGATGATTCCATGATGACTTATTGTAAAGGAGTTATTAGAGACATGAGTGTTTCTGGGTAGCTCTCATCTTCCTCTGGCTTTACCTCCTCCTCCTCCTCCTCCAAATCATCACCGTTTCGGCCTTGGTCCGAACTTCAGTGCTTTCAAGGAATACTTATTAATGATTCTTTGAATTTGAACCATAATGGGTTTTTTTGCTTATTTTGTCATGCGCTTGTGTTTTTATTGGAGAAATCCTCATTTTCTCAGAGAACTGTAATGTGTTCTGAACAAACCTATTGAGTTAAACACCTTGAATATTGTTTCTCTGAACCACGGCACCATGGCATAGCCTGAATAACACCAAGGACTGGGCACACAATTTCCTCTGTGATACTTATGAAAACATTTATTGTTTTTTTTTGTGTTTTGTCTTCACTACAGAGAAAATGCTCTGATGTACACTACCGTTCAACAGTAATGGGGTCACTTAGAAATCTCCTTGTTTTTGAAAGAAAATAATTTTTTTTCCGGTCCATTAAAATAACATAAAATTGATCAGAAATACAGTGTAGACATTGTTAATATTGTAAATGACTATTGTAGCTGGAAACGGCAGATTTTTAATGGAATATCCACATAGGCGTACAGAGGCCCATTATCAGCAACCATCACTCCTGTGTTCCAATGACACGTTGTGTTAGTTAATCCAAGTTTATCATTTAAAAAAAACTTTTGCAATTGTGTAAGCACAGCTGAAAACTGTTGTTCTGACTAAAGAAGCAATAACACTGGCCTTCTTTAGACTAGTTGAGTATTTGGAGCATCAGCATTTGTGGGTTTGATTACAGGCTCAAAATGGCCAAAAACAAAGAACTTTCTTCTGAAACTCGTCAGTCTATTCTTGTTCTGAGAAATGGCTATTCCATGCAAGAAATTGCCAAGAAACTGAAGATCTCGTACAACGCTGTGTACTACTCCCTTCACAGAACAGTGCAAAATGTCTCTAACCAGAATAGAAAGAGGAGTGGGAGGCCCCGGTGCACAACTGAGCAAGAGGACAAGTACATTAGAGTGTCTAGTTTGAGAAACAGACGACTCACAAGTCCTCAACTGGCAGCTTCATTAAATATTACCTGCAAAACACCAGTCTCAACGTCGTCATCAATGAAGAGGCGACTCCGGGATGCTGGCCTTCTACAGTCGTGGCCAAAAGATTTGAGAATGACACAAATATAAATTTTCACGAAGTCTGCTGCCTCAGCTTGTATGATGGCAATTTGCATGTACTCCAGAATGTTATGAAGAGTGATCAGATGAATTGCAATTAATTGCAAGGTCCCCCTTTGCCATGCAAATGAACTGAATCCCCCAAAAACATTTCCACTGCATTTCAGCCCTGCCACAAAAGGACCAGTTGACAGCATGTCAGTGATTCTCTCGTTAACACAGGTGTGAGTGTTGACGAGGACAAGGCTGGAGATCACTCTGTCACGCTGATTGAGTTCGAATAACAGACTGAAAGCTTCAAAAGGAGGGTGGTGCTTGGAATCATTGTTCTTCCTTTGTCAACCATGGTTACCTGCAAGGAAACGTGCCGTCATCATTGCTTTGCACGAAAAGGGCTTCACAGGCAAGGATATTGCTGCCAGTAAGATTGCACCTAAATCAACCATTTATCGGATCATCAAGAACTTCAAGGAGAGCGGTTCAATTGTTGTGAAGAAGGCTTCAGGGCGCCCAAGAAAGTCCAGCAAGCGCCAGGACCGTCTCCTAAAGTTGATTCAGCTGCGGCATCGGGGCACCACTAGTACAGAGCTTGCTCAGGAATGGCAGTAGGCAGGTGTGAGTGCATCTGCACGCACAGTGAGGCGAAGACTTTTGGAGGATGGCCTAGTGTCAAGAAGGGCAGCAAAGAAGCCACTTCTCTCCAGGAAAAACATCAGGGAAAGACTAATATTCTGCAAAAGGTACAGGGATTGGACTGCTGAGGACTGGGGTAAAGTAATTTTCTCTGATGAATCTCCTTTCCGATTGTTTGGGGCATCCGGAATAAAAGCTTGTCCAGAGAAGACAAGGTAAGCGCTACATCAGTCCTGTGTCATGCCAACAGTAAAGCATCCTGAGACCATTCATGTGTGGGGTTGCTTCTCAGCCAAGGGAGTGGGCTCACTCACAATTTGCCTAAGAACACAGCCGTGAATAAAGAATGGTACCAACACATCCTGCGAGAGCAACTTCTCCCAACCATCCAGGAACAGTTTGGTGACGAACAATGCCTTTTCCAGCATGATGGAGCACCTTGCCATAAGGCAAAAGTGATAACTAAGTGGCTCGGGGAACAAAACATCGATATTTTGGGTCCATGGCCAGGAAACTCCCCAGACCTTAATCCCATTGAGAACTTGTGGTCAATCCTCAAGAGGCGGGTGGACAAACAAAAACCCACAAATTCTGACAAACTCCAAGCATTGATTATGCAAGAATGGGCTGCCATCAGTCAGGATGTGGCCCAGAAGTTAATTGACAGCATGCCAGGGCGGATTGCAGAGGTCTTGAAAAAGAAGGGTCAACACTTCAAATATTGACCCTTTGCATCAACTTCATGTAATTGTCAATAAAAGCCTTTGACACTTATGAAATGCTTGTAATTATACTTCAGTATTCCATAGTAACATCTGACAAAAATATCTAAAGACACTGAAGCAGCAAACTTTGTGGAAATTAATATTTGTGTCATTCTCAAAACTTTTGGCCACGATTGTAGGCAGAGTTGCAAAGAAAAAGCCGTATCTCAGACTGGCCAATAAAATGAAAAGATTTAAGATGGGCAAAAGAACACAGATACTGGACAGAGGAACTCTGCCTAGAAGGTCAGCATCCCAGAGGCTCCTCTTCACTGTTGACGTTGAGAGGTGACTGGGTGAGAATGGGGGAGGCTAGGGGTGACTGGGTGAGAATGGGGGAGGCTAGGGATGACTGGGTGAGAATGGGGAGGCTAGGGGTGACTGGGTGAGAATGGGGGAGGCTAGGGGTGACTGGGTGAGAATGGGGGAGGCTAGGGATGACTAGGTGAGAATGGGGGAGGCTAGGGATGACTGGGTGAGAATGGGAGAGGCTAGGGGTGACTGGGTGAGGATGGGGGAGGCTAGGGGTGACTGGATGAGAATGGGGGAGGCTAGGGGTGACTGGGTGAGGCTAGGGATGACTGGGTGAGAATGGGGGAGGCTAGGGGTGACTGGGTGAGGCTAGGGGTGACTGGGTGACAATGGGGGAGGCTAGGGGTGACTGGGTGAGGCTAGGGGTGACTGGGTGAGAATGGGGGAGGCTAGGGGTGACTGGGTGAGAATGGGGGAGGCTAGGGTGACTGGGTGAGAATGGGGGGAGGCTAGGGGTGACTGGGTGAGAATGGGGGAGGCTAGGGGTGACTGGGTGAGAATGGGGGAGGCTAGGGATGACTGGGTGAGAATGGGGGAGGCTAGCGGTGACTGGATGAGAATGGGGGAGGCTAGGGGTGACTGGGTGAGAATGGAAGAGGCTAGGGGTGACTGGGTGAGAATGGGGGAGGCTAGGGGTGACTGGGTGAGAATGGGGGAGGCTAGGGGTGACTGGATGAGAATGGGGGAGGCTAGGGGTGACTGGGTGAGAATGGGGGAGGCTAGGGGTGACTGGGTGAGGCTAGGGATGACTGGGTGAGAATGGGGGAGGCTAGGGGTGACTGGGTGAGAATGGGGGAGGCTAGGGGTGACTGGGTGAGAATGGGGGAGGCTAGGGGTGACTGGGTGAGAATGGGGGAGGCTAGGGATGACTGGGTGAGAATGGGGGAGGAAGGAAAGGAATGGATGAGTGAGGTTCGGGGAGGGTGGCAGAAGTTGATTACCTCAACACACCTATAATCTAAACTGTCCCTCCCTCTCTCCATCTGTTCGTTCCTCCCTCCCTCCCTCCCTCCCTCCCTCCCTCCCTCCCTCCTCTAGACAGAAGACCTGTGTTAAGCACCGCTGCTGATAGCTGGGACATTACTACGTACAGCACCGCTTGGCTAATGAAAACACACACGCTGTTCTGAAGTGCTCAAACCCTCCCTAAACACTCCTTGGGCCCTTTAAATCTAACCCAGCACTGTTTTACATGACAAAGATGTTTTCATATTCAAAGATAAGCCTATTGATCAGAAACAAAACAGACTCCTGAAAGAAAGACACACCTCTTTGTGGTGTGTGTTTGTTAGCTAAAGAAGTCGTTTTTTTTACCTTGGTTGCTTTCTAATTGAGACAAATTACAGACCGCTCCACATTTCAGACATCACTAAGACACTAGATATAATTAACACAGAAAGCATTCTGTCTGAATTTCAAATGGCACCCTATTCCCTATATAGTGCACTACTTTTGGCCAGGGCCCATAGGGTTATAGGGCATAGGGTGCCATTTGGGACATATACTTTGTCTGGGAAGTGTTTATGGTCTCCTTGTTGTTGTTAAAATATAGCCATCTCTAACCCTCCATGTTGGTTTGCTTGCCTTTGATATCCTGATTGTAATTAGTGAACAGAACGGGTGTGAAGACAATAGGATGCTGTGTGTTCTCTGAAGGGAAGAGGACATTCAGCAACTCTTGGAGAACAGTGGACGTTGATGAAAGAGATTCTCTATTGTTAAAGCTACAATATGTGACTTTTTTTTTGGGGGGGGGGGGGCAACCTGACCAAATTCACATAGAAATGTGAGTTATAGAGCTGTCATTCGCTTTGAAAGCAATTCTAAGAAGTGTTACATTGTTACGGCTGTCGTAGAGAGGGGACCAAAGCACAGTGTGGTAAGTGTTCATATTATTTATTAAACAATGAAACACTATAACAAAGAAACAAAACGAAAAGCCAAACAGTTCCTCCGTCAAGTAACGAAATACAAAACAGAAAATAACTACCCACAAAATACACAGGTGGGGAAAAGGCTGCCTAAGTATGATTCCTAATCAGAGACAACGATAGACAGCTGCCTCTGATTAGGAACCATACTCAGCCCAACACAAAGAAATACAAAACATAGAATGCCCACCCCACACCCTGACCTAACAAAATAGAGAAATAAAGCGTCAGGTCAGGGCGTGACATACATCTGTTCTATGTGTGCCATTTCTATGCTTCCCGTGCATAAGTTGAGTTTTTTTGCGTCTTTTACTTTGTGTTTTGTACACCCGCTTCAAACAGCTGAAAATACAATATTTCTGGTTCTTGAAAATATATTTCACAGCAGTTTAGATGGTACAATGGTTACAATATACTTGCTTGTTTTGTCACATAAACTGAAAATTAGGCAATATATTAGAATTTTAGCAACCAGGAAATGGCTGAGCGATTTCTGCATATTGCACTTTTAAAAGTAAAATATTTTGTGTATTCTCTTACAGAGCCAGTAGAGCAGAACAGAAGAGCCCTGTCTGCAGTATTTACAGTAACACCTCAGCTCTTACAGAGCCCTGTCTGCGGTCTTTACAGTAACACCTCAGCTCTCACAGAGCCCTGTCTGCGGTCTTTACAGTAACACCTCAGCTCTTACAGAGCCCTGTCTGCAGTCTTTACAGTAACACCTCAGCTCTCACAGAGCCCTGTCTGCAGTATTTACAGTAACACCTCAGCTCTCACAGAGCCCTGTCTGCAGTCTTTACAGTAACACCTCAGCTCTCACAGAGCCCTGTCTGCAGTCTTTACAGTAACACCTCAGCTCTCACAGAGCCCTGTCTGCGGTCTTTACAGTAACACCTCAGCTCTCACAGAGCCCTGTCTGCGGTCTTTACAGTAACACCTCAGCTCTCACAGAGCCCTGTCTTTGTGCTGAAAAGTGTTGTTGACAGCTTCAACCACATTGGACGGCAGGTAGCCTAGTGGTTAGAGTGGAGGGACGGCAGGTAGCGTAGTGGTTAGAGTAGAGTGACGGCAGGTAGCGTAGTGGTTAGAGTGTAGGGACGGCAGGTAGCGTAGTGGTTAGAGTGTAGGGGCAGGCAGGTAGCCTAGTGGTTAGAGTGGAGGGGCAGGCAGGTAGCGTAGTGGTTAGAGTGTTGGTCCAGTAACAGAAAGGTTGATAGATCGAATCCCCGAGCTGACAAGGTAAAAAACTGTCGTTCTGCCTCTGAACAAGGCAGTTAACCCCACTGTTCCTAGTCCGTCATTGTAAGTAAGAATTTGTTCTTAACTGACTTGCCTGGTTAAAAAAAGTTCTGTAGTAAGTAGTGAAATAATCACTCAGGAGATGTTTTCATACCGTTGGAGGAAAAAACTACAATGGAGATTAATGAATGACTTAACGACCATAACCAACGTCAAGGCCCTTCCATTGGTCCACTTTACACCAGCGGGGTAACATGCTAGCTTTTAAAACTCACATGAGCATAGTAAGCCTTTTTTTAAAAAGAACATTCAGACGCTGGGACCCATGAGAGTCCTTCATTCTGCCTGACCTATTTATTCAACTAATGGAGAGGTTCTGCAGCTGGCCCTGTGGTCCACTGCGTTATACATGTCAGTTTGCGTGAGGGTGGAGGTCCATTTTAAAGTCACTAAGATTTATCAGGGTACTAAAGACATTTAAATATGCTGTTTTCTAAAGCACCTGCAGCCTGTCTGTCTGTCTGTCTGTCTGTCTGTCTGTCTGTCTGTCTGTCTGTCTGTCTGTCTGTCTGTCTGTCTGTCTGTCTGTCTGTCTGTCTGTCTGTTTGTCAGCCCTGTCTGTCTGTCTGTCTGTCTGTCTGTCTGTCTGTCTGTCTGTCTGTCTGTCTGTCTGTCTGTCTGTCTGTCTGTCTGTCTGTCTGTCTCACTAGAATGCAAACAAGTTTGACTCCAACCTTGGCTGAGTATATACACTCCCTAACACTGTCTATACCAGGATATATCCTCTACCACCCTGTCTATACCAGGATATATCCTCTACCACCCTGTCTATACCAGGATATATCCTCTACCACCCTGTCTATAACAGGATATATCCTCTACCAGACCACCCTGTCTATACCAGGATATATCCTCTACCACCCTGTCTATAACAGGATATATCCTCTACCAACCTGTCTATACCAGGATATATCCTCTACCACCCTGTCTATAACAGGATATATCCTCTACCACCCTGTTTATAACAGGATATATCCTCTACCACCCTGTCTATACCAGGATATATCCTCTACCACCCTGTCTATAACAGGATATATCCTCTACCACCCTGTCTATAACTGGATATATCCTCTACCACCCTGTCTATAACAGGATATATCCTCTACCACCCTGTCTATACCAGGATATATCCTCTACCACCCTGTCTATACCAGGATATATCCTCTACCACCCTGTCTATAACAGGATATATCCTCTACCAGACCACCCTGTCTATACCAGGATATATCCTCTACCAGACCACCCTGTCTATAACAGGATATATCCTCTACCAGACCACCCTGTCTATACCAGGATATATCCTCTCCACCCTGTCTATAACAGGATATATCCTCTACCACCCTGTCTATAACAGGATATATCCTCTACCACCCTGTCTATAACAGGATATATCCTCTACCACCCTGTCTATACCAGGATATATCCTCTACCAGACCACCCTGTCTATAACAGGATATATCCATTACCACCCTGTCTATAACAGGATATATCCTCTACCAGAACACCCTGTCTATAACAGGATATATCCTCTACCACCCTGTCTATACCAGGATATATCCTCTACCACCCTGTCTATAACAGGATATATCCTATACCACGCTGTCTATAACAGGATATATCCTCTACCACCCTGTCTATAACAGGATATATCCTATACCACCCTGTCTATAACAGGATATATCCTATACCACCCTGTCTATAACAGGATATATCCTATACCCACCCTGTCTATAACAGGATATATCCTCTACCACCCTGTCTATAACAGGATATATCCTCTACCACCCTGTCTATAACAGGATATATCCTCTACCACCCTGTCTATAACAGGATATATCCTCTACCACCCTGTCTATAACAGGATATATCCTCTACCACCCTGTGTATAACAGGATATATCCTCTACCACCCTGTCTATAACAGGATATATCCTCTACCACCCTGTCTATAACTGGATATATCCTCTACCACCCTGTCTATAACAGGATATATCCTCTACCACCCTGTCTATAACAGGATATATCCTCTACCACCCTGTCTATACCAGGATATATCCTCTACCACCCTGTCTATAACAGGATATATCCTCTACCACCCTGTCTATAACAGGATATATCCTCTACCAGACCACCCTGTCTATATCAGGATATATCCTCTACCACCCTGTCTATATCAGGATATATCCTATACCACCCTGTCTATATCAGGATATATCCTATACCACCCTGTCTATAACAGGATATATCCTCTACCACCCTGTCTATAACAGGATATATCCTCTACCACCCTGTCTATATCAGGATATATCCTCTACCACCCTGTCTATAACAGGATATATCCTCTACCACCCTGTCTATACCAGGATATATCCTCTACCAGACCACCCTGTCTATAACTGGATATATCCTATACCACCCTGTCTATACCAGGATATATCCTCTACCACCCTGTCTATAACAGGATATATCCTCTACCACCCTGTCTATAACAGGATATATCCTCTACCACCCTGTTTATAACAGGATATATCCTCTACCACCCTGTCTATAACAGGATATATCCTCTACCACCCTGTCTATAACTGGATATATCCTCTACCAGACCACCCTGTCTATACCAGGATATATCCTCTACCACCCTGTCTATAACAGGATATATCCTCTACCACCCTGTCTATAACAGGATATATCCTCTACCACCCTGTTTATAACAGGATATATCCTCTACCACCCTGTCTATAACAGGATATATCCTCTACCACCCTGTCTATAACAGGATATATCCTCTACCACCCTGTCTATACCAGGATATATCCTCTACCACCCTGTCTATAACAGGATATATCCTCTACCACCCTGTCTATAACAGGATATATCCTCTACCACCCTGTCTAAAACAGAATATATCCTCTACCACCCTGTCTATAACAGGCTATATCCTCTACCAGACCACCCTGTCTATATCAGGATATATCCTATACCACCCTGTCTATATCAGGATATATCCTATACCACCCTGTCTATAACAGGATATATCCTCTACCACCCTGTCTATACCAGGATATATCCTCTACCACCCTGTTTATAACAGGATATATCCTCTACCACCCTGTCTATACCAGGATATATCCTCTACCACCCTGTCTATACCAGGATATATCCTCTACCACCCTGTTTATAACAGGATATATCCTCTACCACCCTGTTTCAGCACAGAGTAGTAGGGAACGCAGACATATGCAAAAACAACCTTCAGCCAAGGACCCATCCAGTGAAGTGTAGTTTCCAGACTTACAGTATAGGACTGTATAGTAACATGGAGAATGAACAGTATGTGTTATAGGACTGTAATAACATGGAGAATGAACAGGATGTGTTATAGGACTGTATAGTAACATGGAGAATGAACAGTATGTGTTATAGGACTGTAATAACATGGAGAATGAACAGTATGTGGTATAGGACTGTAATAACATGGAGAATGAGCAGTATGTGTTATAGGACTGTATAGTAACATGGAGAATGAACAGTATGTGTTATAGGACTGTAATAACATGGAGAATGAACAGTATGTGTTATAGGACTGTAATAACATGGAGAATGAACAGTATGTGGTATAGGACTGTAATAACATGGAGAATGAACAGTATGTGTTATAGGACTGTAATAACATGGAGAATGAACAGTATGTGGTATAGGACTGTAATAACATGGAGAATGAACAGTATGTGGTATAGGACTGTATAGTAACATGGAGAATGAACAGTATGTGTTATAGGACTGTAATAACATGGAGAATGAACAGTATGTGGTATAGGACTGTAATAACATGGAGAATGAACAGTATGTGGTATAGGACTGTAATAACATGGAGAATGAAGGGTGGACATCCTCTGTGTGACTAGAGATTCATAATAGAGACACACAGTCCCAGTGGACCCCCAGAGAGAGAGAGAGGGAGGTGCTGTGGTGCATCAGTGGATTGAAGACGTGTGAAGGGTGCAGGCCTTTATGGTGGAGGGAAGCCAAACACTGTCAGAGACAACATTATGGTGGAGGGAAGCCAAACACTGTCAGAGACAACATTATGGTGTAGGGAAGCCAAACACTGTCAGAGACAACATTATGGTGGAGGGAATGTGACGCTGTGTCCATGTCACAAATGGCACCCTATTCCCTACAGGCCCGGGTCTAAAGTAGTGCAATATACAGGGACTAGGGCCCTGGTCTAAAGTAGTGCACTATACAGGGAATAGGGCCCTAGTCAAAAGTAGTGCACTATACAGGGAATAGGGCCCTGGTCAAAAGTAGTGCACTATACAGGGAATAGGGCCCTAGTCTAAAGTAGTGCACTATACAGGGAATAGGGCCCTAGTCTAAAGTAGTGCACTATGCAGGGAATAGGGCCCTGGTCAAAAGTAGTGCACTATACAGGGAATAGGGCCCTAGTCTAAAGTGGTGCACTATACAGGGAATAGGGCCCTGGTCTAAAGTAGTGCACTATACAGGGAATAGGGCCCTAGTCTAAAGTGGTGCACTATACAGGGAATAGGGCCCTAGTCTAAAGTAGTGCACTATGCAGGGAATAGGGCCCTGGTCAAAAGTAGTGCACTATACAGGGAATAGGGCCCTGGTCTAAAGTGGTGCACTATACAGGGAACAGGGTGCCATTTTGGGAGCAGTCTCTGACGTCAAAGCAGTCACACGTGGCTCATACAAGATATCCTGTAGGTAATATCCTGTAGGTAATATCCTGTAGGTAATATCCTGTAGGTAATATCCTGTAGGTAATATCCTGTAGGTAATCGACTATACTGACTTGCAGAGGTGTTTTTACGGCTGCAACATTTCAGTAACTTTCGCAGAATTCCCAGGATATCTCGATTACTGTATTTCCTGCTTATTCTCTCCAGATTCCAGGAATCTTTCAACTTGGATTTTTGTTTCTAGATTTTTTGCAACCCAAGGCGTCATGCACCCACCATCAGATATTATCTGTCCTTATCAAGCTGTTCCCCTTGTTCTCCCCAGCCTACTGTAGCTGCTATCATTATATCCCACTGGCTTCAATAGCCTAATTGAATTGAATATCCAACAACATGTGTTAAGGCTGCTCCTGTGAGCCTGATTCAATTCTGTCTCTGCTAATGTGCATCCTTTAGTGTGTTTTATGGTCCGTTGCCAGGAGACGGATGCGATGAATAGAGGAAAACGAGACCCAGGATAGTTCTGAGCCTTCTATTGAGCTGTTAGAGGACACAGTGGAGACAGGTTCAGCAGAGTCCCTGGATGGGAGACCAGATGCTGCGCTAAGCAGGGTCGGTCCTGGTCAGTCACTGGATGGGAGACCAGATGCTGCGCTAAGCAAGGTCGGTCCTGGTCAGTCCCTGGATGGGAGACCAGATGCTGCGCTAAGCAGGGTCGGTCCTGGTCAGTCCCTGGATGGGAGACCAGATGCTGCGCTAAGCAGGGTCGGTCCTGGTCAGTCCCTGGATGGAGGCTAGAAGCTGCTGGAGGTGGTGTTGGAGGACCAGGCCACTAGGCGGCACTCTTTCGTCTGGACGAAAACATATCCCAATGCCCCAGGGCCGTGATTGGGGACATTGCCCTGTGTAGGGTGCCGTCTTTCAGATGGAGTAGGGGTGTTAAATTCTTGTTCATCTAACTGCACGGTCCAATTTACAGTAGCTATTACAGTGAAAGAATACCATGCTATTGTTTGAGGAGAGTGCACAATTTTGAACATGAAAAGTTATTAAGAAACAAATTAGGCAAATTTGGGCAGTCTTGACACAAAAGTTTGAACAGAAATGCACTGATGCCATCTAGTGGCCAAAATCTAAATTGCACCTGGGCTAGAATAATACATTATGGCCTTTCTCTTGCATTTCAAAGATGACGGTACCAAAAAAATACAAAAGAACGGTTAGTTTGTTCTTTGTATTATCTTTTACCAGATCTATTGTTTTATATTCTATGACATTTCACATTTCCATAAACTTCAAAGTGTTTCCTTTCAAATGGTACCAAGAATATGCATATCCTTGCTTCAGGGCCTGAGCTACAGGCAGTTAGATTTGGGTATGTCATTTCAGGAGAAAATTGAAAAAAAAGGGTCTAATCCAGGGTAGCTGCTGCCTTGACAGGAACTAATGAGGATCCTTAATAAATACACAGAAATGTATCCGTCTCCCCCGTTACCATGTCTGACACTTCTCCCCTCTCTGTCCCCTCCCCCACATCTCTCCCTTCCCTCCCCCCTCTCTGCCCCCTCCACCCAGTGCCAGCTGAATCAGGATGATCAACATTGTGATTGGATAACTGCTCTCTCTCTCTCTCTCTCTCTCTCTCTATCACACTCAGCGTTGGCGATTCCCTTGGCAACAAATGCTAATTTACTGCCAGTTAGGTTCATTTGAATCCTCCATATAGAGATGAATGGGAGAGAGAATTCCATGGAATACTAAACTAGCTCGTTGTAGACAAACCCTGCTGGCGAGACTCATTTGAATGCATTGTAAAGAGGATAACCCTTTAACATATGTGCTTATACTGTAGCTGTAAATACTGTATGTCTATATATTTGACCCTTATTTTACAAGGTAAATTGACCGAGAACACATTCTAATTTACATCTTCAACCTGGGGAATAGTTACAGGGGAGAGGAAGGGGGTATGAATGAGCCAATTAGAAACAGGGGATGATTAGGTGGCCATGATGGTATGAGAGCCAGATTGGGAATTTAGCCAGGACACCAGGGTTAAGGCAGTTATATACAGTTTAAAATATTACCTGACATTACATTTCATAACACTTTACACAATACATGTAGCGTGTTCCCTCAGGCCACTACTCCACTATCACATATCTACAATACAACATCCATGTGTACGTGTGTGTAAAGTGTGTGTCTTATCATGTGTATGTGTGTCTGTGCCTGTGTGTGTGTGTCTCTTCACAGTCCCTGCTGTTCCATAAGGGGTATTTTTATCAGTTACCTGATGTGGAATAGAGTTCCATGTAGTCATGGCTCTATGTAGTACCGTACGCCTCCCATAGTCTGTTCTGGACTTGAGGACTGCGAAGAGACCTCTGGTGGCATGTCTTGTGGGGTATGTATGGGTGTCTGAGCTGTGTGCTAGTAGTTTAAACAGACCTCTGGTGGCATGTCTTGTGGGGTATGCATGGGTGTCTGAGCTGTGTGCTAGTAGTTTAAACAGACCTCTGGTGGCATGTCTTGTGGGGTATGCATGGGGTGTCTGAGCTGTGTGCTAGTAGTTTAAACAGACCTCTGGTGGCATGTCTTGTGGGGTATGCATGGGGTGTCTGAGCTGTGTGCTAGTAGTTTAAACAGACACCTCGCTGCATTGTTTGTCAACACTTCTTACAAAAACAAGTAGTGATGAAGTCAATCTCTCCTCCACTTTGAGCCATGAGAGATTGACATGCATATTATTAATGTTAGCTCTCTGTGTACATTTAAGGGCCAGTCGTGCTGCCTTGTTCTGAGACAATTGTAATTTTCCAAAGTCCCTCTTTGTGGCACCTGACCACACGACTGAACAGTAGTCCAGCGCTTTATTATGAACAGGCTTCTCCCCATCTTAGCTACTGTTGTATCAACATGTTTTGACCATGACAGTTTACAATCCAGGGTTACTCCAAACAGTTTAGTCATCTCAACTTGCTCAATTTCCACATTATTTATTACAAGATTTATTTGAGGTTTAAGGTTTAGTGAATGATTTGTTCCAAATGCAATGATTTTAGTTTTGAAATATTTAGGACAAACTTATTCCTTGCCACCCATTCTGAAACTAACTGCAGCTCTTTGTTTAGTGTTGCAGTGATTTGAGTTTCTGTAGTAGCCGACATGTATAGTGTTGTGTCATCCGCATACGAAAGACACATTGGCTCAAAGCCAGTGGCATGTCATTAGTAAAGATTGAAAAAAGTAAGGGGCCTAGACAGCTGCCCTGGGGAATTCCTGATTCTACCTGGATATTGTTGGAGAGGCTTCCATTAAAGAACACCCTCTGTGTTCTGTTAGATAGGTAACTCTTTATCCACAATATAACAGGGGGTGTAACGCCATAACACATACGTTTTTCCAGCAGCAGACTATGATCAATAATGTCAAAAGCCGCAAGTCTATCAAAACAGCTCCCACAATCTTTTTATCATCAATTTCTCTCAGCCAATCATCACTCATTTGCGTAAGTGCCGTGCTTGTTGAATGTCCTTCTCTATAAGCGTGCTGAAAGTTTGTTGTCAATTTGTTTACAGCAAAATAACATTGTATCTGGTCAAACACAATTTTTTCCAAAAGTATTCTAAGGGTTTTTAACAGATTGATTGGTCGGCTATTTGAGCCAGTAAAGGAGGCTTTACTATTGGGTAGCGGAATTACTTTTTCTTCCATCCAAGCCTGAGGGCACACACTTTCTAGTAGGATTAGATTGAAGATATGGCAATATCATTCGCTATTATCCTCAGTAATTTTCCATCCAAGTGGCTTGTCATTGTTGATAGACAACAATATTTATTTTCACCTCTTCCACACTCACGGAATTCAAAATTACAATACTTGTCTTTCATAATGTGATCAGTTATACTGTCCTCCCCCCCAACCACAGTGTCACAGTGATGGATTAAACCCAAGTAAACTCCAAATCAAATCACATTTTATTGGTCACATACACATGGTTAGCAGATGTTAATGCGAGTGTAGCGAAATGCTTGTGCTTCTAGTTCCGACAGTGCAGTAATATCTAACAAGTCATCTAACAATTCCCCAACAACTACCTAATACACACACATCTAAAGGGGTGAATGAGAATATGTACATATAAGTATATGGATGAGCGATGGCTGAGAGGCATAGGCAAGGTGCAATAGATGGTATAAAATACAGTATATACATGTGATATGAGTAATGTAAGATATGTAAACATTATTAAAGTGGCATTATTTACAGTGGCATTATATTAACTGACTAGTGATCCATTTGTTAAAGTGTCCAGTGATTGGGTCTCAATGTAGGCAGAAGCTTCTCTGAGTTAGTGATTGCTGTTTAGCAGTCTGATGGCTTTGAGAGAAGCTGTTTTTCAGTCTCTCGGTCCCAGCTTTGGTGCACCTGTACTGACCTCACCTTCTGGATGGTAGTGGTGTGAACAGGCAGTGGCTCGGGTGGTTGTTGTCCTTGATGATCTTTTTGGCCTTCCTGTGACATCGTGTGGTGTAGGTGTCCTGGAGGGCAGGTAGTTTGCCCCCGGTGATGCGTTGTGCAGACCGCACCACCCTCTGGAGAGCCTTGCGGTTGAGGGCAGTGCAGTTGCCGTACCAGGCTGTGATACAGCCCAACAGGATGCTCTCGATTGTGCATCTGTAAAAGTTTGTCAGGGTTTTGGGTGACTAGCCACATTTCTTCAGCCTCCTGAGGTTGAAGAGGCGCTGTTGCGCCTTCTTCACCACACTGTCTGTGTGGGTGGACCATTTCAGTTTGTCTGTGATGTGTACGCCGAGGAACTTAAAACTTTACACCTTCTCCACTGCTGTCCCGTCGATGTGATAGGGGGGTGCTCCCTCTGCTGTTTCCTGAAGTCCACGATCATGTCCTTTGTTTTTTTGACATTGAGTGAGAGGTTGTTTTCCTGACACCACACTCCTAGAGCCTCCCGGGAGGAGGTGAGGGCAGTCTCGTCGTTGTTGGTAATCACGCCCACTACTGTTGTGTCGTCTGCAAACTTGATGATTTGAGTTGGATGCGTGCGTGGCCACGTAGTTGTGGGTGAACAGGGAGTACAGGAGGGGGCTGAGCACGCACCCTTGTGGGGCCCCAGTGTTGAGAGTCAGCGAAGTGGAGATGTTGTTTCCTACCTTCACCACCTGGGGGTGGTCCATCAGAAAGTCCAGGACCCAATTGCACAGGGCGGGGTTGAGACCCAGGGCCCCCAGCTTGATAATGAGCTTGGAGGGTACTATGGTGTTAAATGCTGAGCTGTAGTCAATGAACAGCATTCTTACATAGGTATTCCTCTTGTACAGATGGGATAGGGCAGTGTGATGCGATTGCGTCATCTGTGGACCTGTTGGGGCGGTATGCAAATTGAAGTGTGTCTCGGGTGACCGATAAGGTGGAGGTGATATGATCCTTGACTAGTCTCTCAAAGCATTTCATGATGACAGAAGTGAGTGCTATGGGGCAATAGTCATTTAGTTCAGTAATTTGTTTGTCTTTCAATTAAAGAAAACGCAGAGAAAGTGGTATGGATTTTGAAGAGAGGGAGGGAGAGAGGGTGAGAGGGAGGGAGGGTGGGTGGGTGACAGAGGGAGGGAGGGTGAGGGTGAGAGAGGGAGGGAGGGTGGGAGAGGGAGGGAGGGTGAGAGAGGGAGGGAGGGTGAGAGAGGGAGGGAGGGAGGGTGAGAGGGAGGGAGGGTGGGTGGGTGAGAGAGGGAGGGAGGGAGGGAGGGTGAGGGTGAGAGAGGGAGGGAGGGTGGGAGAGGGAGGGAGGGTGAGAGAGAGGGAGGGTGGGTGGGGGGGTGAGAGAGGGAGGGAGGGTGAGAGAGGGAGGGAGGGAGGGAGGGTGAGAGGGAGGGAGGGAGGGTGGGTGGGTGAGCGAGGGAGGGAGGGAGGGAGGGTGAGGGTGAGAGAGGGAGGGAGGGAGGGTGGGAGAGGGAGGGAGGGTGAGGGAGGGAGGGAGGGTGAGGGAGGGAGGGAGGGTGAGAGAGGGAGGGAGGGTGGGTGGGAGAGGGAGGGAGAGAGGGTGAGGGAGGGAGGATGAGAGAGGGAGGGAGGGTGGGTGGGAGAGGGAGGGAGGGTGAGGGAGGGAGGGAGGGTGAGGGAGGGAGGGTGAGAGAGAGCGAGAGAGACCCAACTATTAAAATATCACTCCCCTAATCCGAAGAACTCAGCAAACACCACCGCCCACGTCTGTACACATAAAAACTCACAGATTCACTCAGCGTTGCCTCCCGGTGATTTGATTCATTTGATTATCTACATTATTTATTTCTTAAAGCTGGAAACCAAAGCGGTGAAACTGCCACGTCCGTTAGCGATATTACAACAACAAAGACGTTAGTTCAACTTACACTGTGTTTTTCCCTCAGACATCATTGCACATCAGTCTGTAGGACTGTTTAATATGTTCTGTCTGGCTGGAGTCAGTGTTTCAGTCTGGAGCGGCCAGTAGGACTGTTTAATATGTTCTGTCTGCCTGGAGTCAGTGTTTCAGTCTGGAGCGGCCAGTAGGACTGTTTAATATGTTCTGTCTGGCTGGAGTCAGTGTTTCAGTCTGGGGCGGCCAGTAGGACTGTTTAATATGTTCTGTCTGGCTGGAGTCAGTGTTTCAGTCTGGGGCGACCAGTAGGACTGTTTAATATGTTCTGTCTGGCTGGAGTCAGTGTTTCAGTCTGGAGCGGCCAGTAGGACTGTTTAATATGTTCTGTCTGGCTGGAGTCAGTGTTTCAGTCTGGAGCGGCCAGTAGGGCTGTTTAATATGTTCTGTCTGGCTGGAGTCAGTGTTTCAGTCTGGGGCGACCAGTAGGACTGTTTAATATGTTCTGTCTGGCTGGAGTCAGTGTTTCAGTCTGGGGCGACCAGTAGGACTGTTTAATATATTATGTCTGGCTGGAGTCAGTGTTTCAGTCTGGGGCGGCCAGTAGGACTGTTTAATATGTTCTGTCTGGTCTGGAGTCAGTGTTTCAGTCTGGGGCGACCAGTAGGACTGTTTAATATGTTCTGTCTGGCTGGAGTCAGTGTTTCAGTCTGGAGCGGCCAGTAGGACTGTTTAATATGTTCTGTCTGGCTGGAGTCAGTGTTTCAGTCTGGGGCGGCCAGTAGGACTGTTTAATATGTTCTGTCTGGCTGGAGTCAGTGTTTCAGTCTGGGGCGGCCAGTAGGACTGTTTAATATGTTCTGTCTGGCTGGAGTCAGTGTTTCAGTCTGGAGCAGCCAGTAGGACTGTTTAATATGTTCTGTCTGGCTGGAGTCAGTGTTTCAGTCTGGGGCGGCCAGTAGGACTGTTTAATATGTTCTGTCTGGCTGGAGTCAGTGTTTCAGTCTGGGGCGGCCAGTAGGACTGTTTAATATGTTCTGTCTGTCTGGAGTCAGTGTTTCAGTCTGGGGCGACCAGTAGGACTGTTTAATATGTTCTGTCTGGCTGGAGTCAGTGTTTCAGTCTGGGGCGGCCAGTAGGACTGTTTAATATGTTCTGTCTGGCTGGAGTCAGTGTTTCAGTCTGGAGCGGCCAGTAGGACTGTTTAATATGTTCTGTCTGGTCTGGAGTCAGTGTTTCAGTCTGGGGCGGCCAGTAGGACTGTTTAATATGTTCTGTCTGTCTGGAGTCAGTGTTTCAGTCTGGGGCGACCAGTAGGACTGTTTAATATGTTCTGTCTGGCTGGAGTCAGTGTTTCAGTCTGGAGCGGCCAGTAGGACTGTTTAATATGTTCTGTTTGGCTGGAGTCAGTGTTTTAGAGGCAATTGTGTGTGTGTGTGTGTGTGTGTGTGTGTGTGTGTGTGTGTGTGTGTGTGTGTGTGTGTGTGTGTGTGTGTGTGTGAGGATGTTCTGAGGTGCTGCCCTCCCCCATAATATCCTTTATAGAACACAGAGCTGTTATTTAGGCTCAGTGTGACTACTCTATATTTAACTTTTATATTAAAGATTCAGACGTTGGTCATCAATACCTCTTCAAAGGAGCCAGGATGATAGAAACCACATTTCCTAAACTAGCTGATGATAGTGAACAAGTTACACCGCATGTTTATGCATTTCAGTGTCGTATTTCCTTTTTGTAGGTGAAATGTTTCTCCCCACTGCTCTGAGGGTTAAGGGACCGTCCTAAAACTGAGGGTTAAGGGACCGTCTTAAAATTGCAATGCCTATTATTGCATGACATCGAGATCTTGAACCAATTTGACTTTGTTAAATGACCTCTTGTCTTCAATAGCTTCCAACCCATACGACTTGCATGAATACAACCAACTGTTATTGGTTCAGGGATCTCACCTGTCCAATCCACAGCAATAAAATAAAAAACGTGTCTGTTTATTTGAATTTTAATTCATTTTGTCAAAAAATATTTCCTTAAAACGTCAATATCTTCAACCCAATATGACTTGCATGAATACAACCAACTGTTCAGGGACCTCTTCTCTCCGACCCATGGAAATGACTGCGGAACTTTTGGAATTTATATGTTCTATGCCATTTTGTTCAGAATCACCTTCACCTGGTATGTACATCTGCACAGACTCAGAATGTTACTTGGTGAAAGGGTTCTGCTAGTGGGTTCTGCTAGTGGGTTCTGCTAGTGGGTTCTGCTAGTGATGGGCATCTTTTCAGGGTGACGTTTATTGGGATGAGTCTTGTCCTGGAGGGTAAAACCGAGCGATTTCCGCACCTGTAGATGTGCCAGCTGCAAAGTTAAAATTGGCTATATTGTAAAAATTTATGCTTTTTAGTCTCAATTTAAGGTTAGGGTTAGGAATTAGATTTAGCAGTGTGGTTAAGGTTTGGTATCAAATCAGATTTTATGACTTTGTGTTCCAGCTAGTGAACCCTCTGCAGCGTCGCCTCCAGAACAAATTATAAATATCTACCTGCAGAGGTAGGGATGCTCCGTAATGTAGTGCAATGATAGGGGCCTATGTACAGTATGTAATGCAGGGTTGTGTTCAAATGAAACAAGTGCAGTTATTATATGTGGCTTGATACAGTGTGCAGCATAGAGTACATAGTCCTTTAGTCTCTGTGGATCAGGTGGAGGCTGGTGAGGGCCACAGCACGGGGAGAGAAACTGTTCAGGTAGAGGCTGGTGAGGGCCACAGCACGTCGAGAGAAACTGTTCAGGTGGAGAGTGGTGAGGGCCACAGCACGGGGAGAGAAACTGTTCAGGTGGAGAGTGGTGAGGGCCACAGCACAGGGAGAGAAACTGTTCAGGTAGAGTGTTTTGAGGGCCACAGCACAGGGAGAGAAACTGTTCAGGTGGAGAGTGGTGAGGGCCACAGCACGGGGAGAGAAACTGATCAGGTGGAGAGTGGTGAGGGCCACAGCACGTCGAGAGAAACTGTTCAGGTGGAGAGTGGTGAGGGCCACAGCACAGGGAGAGAAACTGTTCAGGTGGAGAGTGGTGAGGGCCACAGCACGGGGAGAGAAACTGTTCAGGTGGAGAGTGGTGAGGGCCACAGCACAGGGAGAGAAACTGTTCAGGTGGAGAGTGGTGAGGACCACAGCACGGGGAGAGAAACTGTTCAGGTGGAGAGTGGTGAGGGCCACAGCACAGGGAGAGAAACTGTTCAGGTAGAGGCTGGTGAGGGCCACAGCACGGGGAGAGAAACTGTTCAGGTGGAGAGTGGTGAGGGCCACAGCATGGGGAGACAAACTGTTCAGGTGGAGAGTGGTGAGGGCCACAGCACAGGGAGAGAAACTGTTCAGGTGGAGAGTGGTGAGGGCCACAGCACAGGGAGAGAAACTGTTCAGGTGGAGAGTGGTGAGGGCCACAGCACAGGGAGAGAAACTGTTCAGGTGGAGGGTGGTGAGGGCCACAGCACGGGGAGAGAAACTGTTCAGGTGGAGGCTGGTTTGTCATGATTAACCTGAACCGTTTGCAAGAAGAGAGTCTTCAGGGCATGTTAAAAATGATTTGCATGTCATACAGGATACTGCTGAAGTCTTTGCATAGTCATGCGTTTAAATCTAACACCCTCAAGCTGAGCTCACTGCTCAGACTTTGTTGAAGTAGTCTAGCAGAGGGCTGAACCAGGGTCAGTATTTAGGCGTGTTTCTTTGTTGAAGTAGTCTAGCAGAGGGCTGAACCAGGGTCAGTATTTAGACGTTTTTCTTTGCTGCCGTTGGGGGTTTCACCATAAGGAGAAAACGGTTGGTTTCTGGAATGAGAAGTCAGTAGCCACACCTACAGCTTCGGGTTGTTATTTTTCACTAGGTGACAGATCCGGTTCACTCACCCCTTCACACAATACATCTTCTAGTTGTTCTGTCACGTCACGTCTTGCCTGGCTGTTGGAAGCTTAGAAGATGGCTGTGAACAAATGTATCAAGTACCTACTCTTTGTTTTCAACCTACTGTTCTGGATGAGTGGATGCATCATCCTTGGGGTCTCCATCTACCTCAAAGTGAACCCTGTGTTGGGGGGGTTGTTACCGGGGCTGAACCTGCTGATAGCCGTCGGTACCATCATCACGGTGCTTGGCTTCCTGGGCTGCTTTGGAGCCGTCAGGGAAAGTCGCGTCATGCTCATGCTCTTCTTCGTCGGGCTGCTCCTCATCTTCATCCTCCTGATGATCGTTGGAATCCTGGGAGCTGTCGGAGTGAAGAAGATTGAGGAATGGTTGACGGAGAAGCTGCTACCGCTGAGCAACCAGTCGTCTTTGTTCCAGACGTTCATGCAGAAAGTGGAAGAGCAGGCAAAGTGTTGTGGACTGATCCATGGACCTTCAGACTGGGGCTCAACAGTCCCCGTCTCTTGTGACTGCCGCGACACCAGTCAGGAGTGCAAACTCGCAGATGGACGACGCAAAGTGTACTTGAGACCTTGTATCAAGTTGGTGACGTCAGTCATGGCGAAGGGTACATTCATCACCCTGGGGATTGCATTTGGCATCGCAGGCTTGATGATCTTTGGAATGGCCTTCGCCATGACCCTGTTTTGCCAGATTGGGGAGACGTATACCACCTTAACATAGGTACAGCTGCACTATACTATACCACCTTAACATAGGTACATCTACACTATACTATACCACCTTAACATAGGTACATCTACACTATACTATACCACCTTAACATAGGTACATCTACACTATACTATACCACCTTAACATAGGTACATCTACACTATACTATACCACCTTAACATAGGTACATCTACACTATACTATACCACCTTAACATAGGTACATCTACACTATACTAAACTGACTGGAATTGAGGTGGACTTGACTCCAACCCTGCTGAACGTTGCTTTGTATTGTAATGCATCCATTACGTTTACCTATATCATATACCTGTGCCAAATGACAATCTGATTTGGGTTTCTGATTTATGATAAATGATGGCAGTTTCTTGACCTGAAGTTGATTAATCCATATCTCATTGAACATGCATTTATGTATTTTTTTTTATAAAGTTAATTAATTTTCTACTGCTCAATACTTTTCTCTGAATTAGGTGCCTGTGATGGTCATACACTCAGTGGTGTAAAAATACTTTAAAGTACTACTTAAGTAGTTTTTTGGGGGTATCTGTACTTTACTTTGCTATTTATATTTTTGACAACTTTTACTTTTACTTCACTAATAATGTTATTTTGATCCCTGACACCCAAAAGTAACTTGTTACATTTTGACAGGAAAATGGTCCAATTCACGAGCTTATCAAGAGAACATCCCTGGTCCATCCCTACTGCCTCTGATCTGGCTCACTAAACACAAACGCTTCATTTATAAATGATGGAGTGATGCAGTGTGTCCCTGACTTTCTGTAAATAAATAAAAAAACATGAAAATGGCACCATCTGGTTGTTTTAATATAAAGAATTTGAAATGATTTGTACTTTTACTTATTATAAGTGATGACCTGTCATTCAGGTGTTTGAGTCCCACATTTTTGGGGGGTGGGGGGGGGGGGGGGGGGGGGGTGGTTTGCCTGTTTTGCATGTTATTTTGGCATTAATACGTGTCACATATCATTTTGCAAACAATGTCAAAAATCATATATATCATTGAGTTAATAAAGCCACATACAAACATGGTCTCTTTCTTTTTGTTGTTGAGTAAAGCAGCTCCAAAATGCAGGTGTTTCAGCCCAGCTCAGTGCTTTCTGTGGCGGTGGGGCAAGCCAGTGGAAAATACAGAGCGTTGCGCCATGATTGGATCAGTGTTCTGTCACTCATGGAGACTTTACGTCACTGCCAAGTGTAAGAGGAGACATTGAACAGTCTAGCCCTTCGGCTGCTGCCATAGAGGTACCCATCCAAGAAGGCTCAAGGTCATTGGCCACAGATAAAATGACGTCAAATCACGTTATATGTACAGTAGCTTTGATTGGACTGATCATGTCAACATCATACTTTCAAAATCTTAGCTAGCAAGCTAGCAGTCATCGTCGTGAATCAAGTTGACAATTTACTGGCAAATCCTTTTTAATCCTTGTCATATGAAAAGAAATTAAGAAGAGAAATTATAAATAAAACGTATCGGTGCTCATCGGCCATAGGACATAAACATTGTACAACAAGTTGGAAACCGCAAATTCAACGAGTGGTTTGGAAGGAATCGGTGACAGTGGCTGTGTGATCCCAAGTCTAAGATTAAGTGTCTCTTTTCCAAGTTTAAAATGATAAACATTCAACGTTGGCCATGCTGTCGATGAAGCATGATTTGTTCCGCGCTCAAGACAACTGCTCTGAGGACCGTCGCGCCACCTTCCTGTTCAAGTCACCACAGCACAACAATGTGAGTCCAAAAAATGTATTCTATGAGGCTTCATAAATGATGTAATACGCCAGGGAGATGTGTATACTATAGCTAAGAAAGTAATATTAAGTGTATGCTGCGTAGTAACATACACTCAGTAGCTCAGTTGGTAGAGCATGGTGTTTGCAACGCCAGCGTTGTGGGTTTGATTCCCACGGGGGGCCAGTACGGGAAAAAAAATGTAAGAAATGAAATGTATACATTCACTACTGTAAGTTGCTCTGGATAAGAGCGTCTGCTAAAAAAAATGACAAAAAAATAAGATGTTAGTAGCTTCATCCTTATAATGTGCCTCATCCTAATAATTTGGTCTATTTACCCCTCTTAATTTCGCCTACTGTTCTGACTGTTCTACTGTTGCCTATAACCTGTTTTAGAGAAATGTAGTCATCGAATATTGTAAGAGCTTTCATTGTCTGCTTATATGCCCCCTTTATTTATCCTACGGTTCTAACTTGGTGTACAGGGAGAGCACTGTAAGAACGGCCCATGCTATGAATTCTGTCGCTGTACATTTCAAAAGTGCTAAACAAATAGTTATTATTGACTAACGTTACGTCCGTCCTAGCTCGCTCATTGTCTTAATCGAAATTACGGATTGCCTCTTATCCGCTCGTCGTCCCCTTATGCCATAGTTTGTACATCTCAATTGTCAGTGGAAACCACATTTGTTTAAGCAAGTCAGCCATATCAGCTATGTTTTTTTAACGTCAGTAAATGAGGCTGAATGAACTGTTCCGCTGCCAGACAAGGCTCCGCTGATAGCCAGGTGTAGCAGTGGTAAGGTGTTGGGACTCTGCTGTTGGGACTCTGCTGTTGGGACTCTGCTGTTGGGAAGGCTTTATGTAGGCCCTATCAGTTTGTGGGAACCGTTTGTCACCGTTATAGTGCAATTCATGTATTGTTTAGCGTTTCCCGACGGCTAGTATTACCGTTTCAAATGTTAATTATCATTAAAACCGTGTTTGATTACCGCGGTTTGAAAAACTCCCGGTAAATACGGTCTGACGCCGGCAGAGCTGCAACGTGGGATTTGATTTGTGTGAAAACATGGCGGAAGGCAGCGACAGCGCTCGGGAGATTTGATTTGTGTGAAAACATGGCGGAAGGCAGCGACAGCGCTCGGGAGATTTGTCAGCCTTCTAAGAGGACCAAATCTGAAGTGTGGTCGTATTTTGAGTTTTACAAGTGTGCTGAGGGAAACTTAATCGAAGATGGTCATCCTGTCCGCAGAACAAAAAACAAAACTCGCTGCAAAAGGGGGCAACACTTAAAATCTTTTGAGTCATCTTTGTGACCACCACCCACTACTTCATAGCGAATGCAAGGTAAGTTAACTTTTAGCTCAATGCCTGATGTGGGGACTTCGGAATGGGGGAAAATGTCATGGTTTGTCTGTTTAACTTGCTAATAGCTTTTCAATAATGTTAGCTGCAGCTTTTAGTGTTACTGTAACGGCTGTTGAATGGAGTAGACCAAGGCGCAGTGTGGTTAGTGCTCATCTTTGTAATTTAATGGAAAACGAGAACACTCTACAAATAAACAAAAGACAACAGCCAAACAGTTCTGCCAGGTAACAAATGACTAAACAGAAAATAACCACCCACAAAACCCAAAGGAAAACAGGCTGCCTAAGTATGGCTCCCAATCAGCAACAACGATATACAGCTGTCCCTGATTGAGAGCCATACCCGGCCGAAACAAAGAATTGCCAAACATAGAAAAAAGGACATAGAATGCCCACCCCAACTCACACCCTGACCAACCAAAATAGAGACATAAAAGGATCTCTAAGGTCAGGGCGTGACAGTTACCTACTCTTGTAAAAACACTAAACATTGTCCTGCTGCTGTATGCATCGTGTGTCTGCAGACTCTATTCGCCCATTGCACTTGATAACACGCTATGTAGTTTAGTCACCCAACCAACACAATCTGTTCATTTAGAATCCAGCAGACGTCGACTTGGTTGTAAAAGTGTTCCAACAGGAGAAACACTATAGCAGGGGTCTCCAACCCTGTTCCTGGAGAGCTACCCTCCTGTAGGTTTTCCCTCCAACCCTAATCTAGCACACCTGATTCTAATAATTAGCTGGTTGATAAACTGAACCAGGTTAGTTACAACTGTGGTTGGAGCAAAAACCTACAGGAGGGTAGTTCTCCAGGAACAGGGTTGGAGTTAAAACTTACAGGAGGGTAGTTCTCCAGGAACAGGGTTGGAGCAAAAACCTACAGGAGGGTAGTTCTCCAGGAACGGGGTTGGAGCAAAAACCTACAGGAGGGTAGCTCTCCAGGAACAGGGTTGGAGATCCCTGCACTATAGACTCCAATACAAGACTCCTGTATTTATGTCAATTGTTGGGCTCATTGCAATTACTATCACTGTCTTCTTAAGACTCATTTGTATTTATGTAAATTGTGCATGGGGTCATTGCATATACTCAAATGCAACACAGAAGATAGACTCTGCTTGTGTGTGTGTGTGTGTGTGTGTGTGTGTGTGTGTGTGTGTGTGTGTGTGTGTGTGTGTGTGTGTGTGTGTGTGTGTGTGTGTGTGTGAATAATTATAATGTAACACCAATAATAATAATAATAATATATTTGTTTGTATATTGTATATTTGTTATTTATCCCTTGTTTAAAGAGTGGGTATGCAGCTGATGCTACTGGTCCCTCCTCATCTACTGTTGTGACACAGAAACACAGAAACTCCAGCAAGCATTTAAAAGGCAGGCTGCTTATGCACCCACATCATAACATACTCAAGATCTCACTGCAGCCCTTTCATATGACATTACAAAGGACATGATTCCATTTCATATCGTTGAGAGGCCTGGCTTTCTGAGGCTGATGAAGGCTGCCGTGCCTCACTACAAAGTGGCCATCACAAGCATTATTTTCCGAAGCCTGAAATCCCAAATCTGTACAACCAGGTTAAAACTGATGTTAGAAAATGTTTGGCTCAAAGGCACATGGTTTACTGCAACTACTGACCTCTGGACCAACTACTGACCTCTGGACCAACTACTGACCTCTGGACCAACTACTGACCTCTGGACCAACTACTGACCTCTGGACCAACTACTGACCAACTACTGACCTCTGGACCAACTACTGACCTCTGGACCAACTACTGACCAACTACTGACCTCTGGACCAACTACTGACCTCTGGACCAACTACTGACCAACTACTGACCTCTGGACCAACTACTGACCTCTGGACCAACTACTGACCTCTGGACCAACTACTGACCAACTACTGGACAGACCAACTACTGACCTCTGGACCAACTACTGACCTCTGGACCAACTACTGACCTCTGGACCAACGACTGACCTCTGGACCAACTACTGACCTCTGGACCAACTACTGACCTCTGGACCAACGACTGACCTCTGGACCAACGACTGACCTCTGGACCAACGACTGACCTCTGGACCAACGACTGACCTCTGGACCAACTACTGACCTCTGGACCAACTACTGACCTCTGGACCAACGACTGACCTCTGGACCAACGACTGACCTCTGGACCAACGACTGACCTCTGGACCAACTACTGACCTCTGGACCAACTACTGACCTCTGGACCAACTACTGACCTCTGGACCAACTACTGACCTCTGGACCAGTGGGGGTGGTCAACCCTCCATCACCTTTACTATCCATTACCTCACCCCAGACTGCCTGGAATCAATCTGCCTGGAAACACAGTTCTTCCCAGAAGATCACTTGTCTCACAACAATAGAGAGTTTTTTGAGAATATGCTGGAAGAGTGGGGGGGGGGGGGGGGGTCAACACGAAAGACAACGCAACAAACATGATCAAGGCTTTTGAAGAGGTCCCAGATCCGTGGCTTCGGGTGCTTTGGCCATCATTTGAACCTGGCCATCTCAAAGGCTCTGAAAATTCAGAGAGTTGACACGGCAGTCAAGGCCTGCCGTCATCTGGTCCAAGGCTTCTCACGGAGCTGGAGGAGAAGGAGAGAACTGAGAGAAAAGCAAGCTGCCCTCAACATGCCACAGAAGGCTCTGATCCATGATGATATGGTGACCCGATGGGGATCGACACACAAGATGCTTGAGCGTTTCCTCAGCCAACAGCAGCCAGTCTGTGCGACACTGGCTGGAGAAAGAGGAACATGGCATTCTGATGCCCAAGGATGCCGACATAAGTGTCACGGAGCAACTGTGCCAACCCCTTGAACCTTTGGGAAAGTTTTACAGATGAACTTGTCTCAGAGACTCGAGTGACATTGTCAACCATCAAGCCTGTCCTGGACCACATCACCCGTGATGTTCTGGTGGAAAAGGATACGGAATAATCTAGAGGCGGAAGAAACGCACACCTATTTAGGCGAGGTGCTGGCTAGCGGAGTGGAACATTTAAACAAATTATGGAGAGCCGCACACTCTAGGAGCTCAGATGTAAAAAATATTTATGTCCAACGTTTCGACAGACAATCTGTCTTCATATATACCCTGATGAAGACAGCTTGTCTGTTGAAACGTTGGACATAAATATTTTTGCATCTGATCTCCTAGACTGTGCGGCTCTCCTTTATTTTTTTAAGGAAAAGTATTACGGAGCCATCCCTGACTAAAGGAGGTGAAAAGGGTAATGAGAGAAGACCTTAATAACAACAGATACACAGAGGAGGCAAAGAGAGTCATGCACATGGCTTGTTTCATTGACCACTCTCCACCTGAACAGTTTCTCTCCCTGTGCTGTGGCCCTCACCACTCTCCACCTGAACAGTTTGTCTCCCTGTGCTGTGGCCCTCACCACTCTCCACCTGAACAGTTTCTCTCCCTGTGCTGTGGCCCTCACCACTCTCCACCTGAACAGTTTCTCTCCCTGTGCTGTGGCCCTCACCACTCTCCACCTGAACAGTTTCTCTCCCTGTGCTGTGGCCCTCACCACTCTCCACCTGAACAGTTTCTCTCCCTGTGCTGTGGCCCTCACCACTCTCCACCTGAACAGTTTCTCTCCCTGTGCTGTGGCCCTCACCACTCTCCACCTGAACAGTTTCTCTCCCTGTGCTGTGGCCCTCACCACTCTCCACCTGAACAGTTTCTCTCCCTGTGCTGTGGCCCTCACCACTCTCCACCTGAACAGTTTGTCTCCCTGTGCTGTGGCCCTCACCACTCTCCACCTGAACAGTTTGTCTCCCTGTGCTGTGGCCCTCACCACTCTCCACCTGAACAGTTTCTCTCCCTGTGCTGTGGCCCTCACCACTCTCCACCTGAACAGTTTGTCTCCCTGTGCTGTGGCCCTCACCACTCTCCACCTGAACAGTTTGTCTCCCTGTGCTGTGGCCCTCACCACTCTCCACCTGAACAGTTTCTCTCCCTGTGCTGTGGCCCTCACCACTCTCCACCTGAACAGTTTCTCTCCTGTGCCTAATCATAGAAATACATATAGAACCTCTATTAATTCATTAGGATCTCTGTGGGCCTAATCATAGAAATACATATAGAACCTCTATTAACTCAATAGTATCTCTGTGGGCCTAATCATAGAAATACATATAGAACCTCTATTAATTCAATAGGATCTCTGTGGGCCTAGTCGTAAAGATTTGTAATTTAACTTTTAAAATGTGCTACCTTTAATTGTGGCATAAACACAACCAGTCATGATGTTGTAATCTGATTGTCAATGACTTCAAAGGACTCCGTTACAAGGCTACCCACACAGGTTCATCCACTTACAACATAATTCCAGCCTTCAAACAGCGGTGAAGGGAAAGAGACAAACACCACAAAGTGTGATGTCATTTGGTGATTGTCCACTGCTGTCCGCTCGGTTTTTGGCCCCTCTACCACATTGCATTGTGGAGCGTAGGCTGCTATGCCACCCATTTTGGAGCGTAGGCTGCTCTACCACATTGCATTGTGGAGCGTAGGCTGCTATGCCACCCATTTTGGAGCGTAGGCTGCTATGCCACCCTATTTGGAGCGTAGGCTGCTATGCCACCCATTTTGGAGCGTAGGCTGCTCTACCACATTGCATTTTGGAGCGTAGGCTGCTATGCCACCCATTTTGGAGCGTAGGCTGCTATGCCACCCATTTTGGAGCGTAGGCTGCTATGCCACCCATTTTGGAGCGTAGGCTGCTCTACCACATTGCATTTTGGAACGTAGGCTGCTATGCCACCCATTTTGGAGCGTAGGCTGCTATGCCACCCATTTTGGAGCGTAGGCTGCTATGCCACCCATTTTGGAGCGTAGGCTGCTATGCCACCCATTTTGGAGAGTAGGCTGCTATGCCACCCATTTTGGAGCGTAGGCTGCTATGCCACCCATTTTGGAGCGTAGGCTGCTATGCCACCCATTTTGGAGCGTAGGCTGCTATGCCACCCATTTTGGAGCGTAGGGTGCTATGCCACCCATTTTGGAGCGTAGGCTGCTATGCCACCCATTTTGGAGCGTAGGGTGCTATGCCACCCATTTTGGAGCATAGGCTGCTATGCCACCCATTTTGGAAAGTAGGCTGCTATGCCACCCATTTTGGAGCGTAGGCTGCTATACCACCCATTTTGGAAAGTAGGCTGCTATGCCACCCATTTTGGAGCGTAGGCTGCTCTGCCACCCATTTTGGAGCGTAGGCTGCTATGCCACCCATTTTGGAGCGTAGGCTGCTATGCCACCCATTTTGGAACGGAGGCTGCTATGCCACCCATTTTGGAGCGTAGGCTGCTATGCCACCCATTTTGGAACATAGGCTGCTATGCCACCCATTTTGGAGCGTAGGCTGCTATGCCACCCATTTTAGAGCGTAGGCTGCTATGCCACCCATTTTGGAGCGTAGGCTGCTATGCCACCCATTTTGGAGCGTAGGCTGCTATGCCACCCATTTTGGAGCGTAGGCTGCTATGCCACCCATTTTGGAGCGTAGGCTGCTATGCCACCCATTTTGGAGCGTCGGCTGCTATGCCACCCATTTTGGAGCGTAGGCTGCTATGCCACCCATTTTGGAGTGTAGGCTGCTATGCCACCCATTTTGGAGCGTAGGCTGCTATGCCACCCATTTTGGAGCGTAGGCTGCTATGTCACCCATTTTGGAGCGTAGGCTGCTATGCCACCCATTTTGGAGCGTCGGCTGCTATGCCACCCATTTTGGAGCGTAGGCTGCTATGCCACCCATTTTGGAGCGTAGGCTGCTATGCCACCCATTTTGGAGCGTAGGCTGCTATGCCACCCATTTTGGAGCGTAGGCTGCTATGCCACCCATTTTGGAGCGTAGGCTGCTATGCCACCCATTTTGGAGCGTAGGCTGCTATGCCACCCATTTTGGAGCGTAGGCTGCTATGCCACCCATTTTGGAGCGTAGGCTGCTATGCCACCCATTTTGGAGCGTAGGCTGCTCTACCACATTGCATTTTGGAACGTAGGCTGCTATGCCACCCATTTTGGAGCGTAGGCTGCGATGCCACCCATTTTGGAGCGTAGGCTGCTATGCCACCCATTTTGGAGTGTAGGCTGCTATGCCACCCATTTTGGAGCGTAGACTGCTATGCCACCCATTTGGAGGGTAGGCTGCTATGCCACCCATTTGGAGCGTAGACTGCTATGCCACCCATTTTGGAGCGTAGGCTGCTATGCCACCCATTTTGGAGCGTAGGCTGCTATGCCACCCATTTTGGAGCGTAGGCTGCTATGCCACCCATTTTGGAGAGTAGGCTGCTATGCCACCCATTTTGGAGCGTAGGCTGCTATGCCACCCATTTTGGAGCGTAGGCTGCTATGCCACCCATTTTGGAGCGTAGGCTGCTATGCCACCCATTTTGGAGCGTAGGGTGCTATGCCACCCATTTTGGAGAGTAGGCTGCTATGCCACCCATTTTGGAGCGTAGGGTGCTATGCCACCCATTTTGGAGCATAGGCTGCTATGCCACCCATTTTGGAAAGTAGGCTGCTATGCCACCCATTTTGGAGCGTAGGCTGCTATACCACCCATTTTGGAAAGTAGGCTGCTATGCCACCCATTTTGGAGCGTAGGCTGCTCTGCCACCCATTTTGGAGCGTAGGCTGCTATGCCACCCATTTTGGAGCGTAGGCTGCTATGCCACCCATTTTGGAACGGAGGCTGCTATGCCACCCATTTTGGAGCGTAGGCTGCTATGCCACCCATTTTGGAGCGTAGGCTGCTATGCCACCCATTTTGGAGCGTAGGCTGCTATGCCACCCATTTTGGAGCGTAGGCTGCTATGCCACCCATTTTGGAGCGTAGGCTGCTCTACCACATTGCATTTTGGAGCGTAGGCTGCTATGCCACCCATTTTGGAGCGTAGGCTGCTATGCCACCCATTTTGGAGCGTAGGCTGCTATGCCACCCATTTTGGAGCGTAGGCTGCTATGCCACCCATTTTGGAGCGTAGGCTGCTCTACCACATTGCATTTTGGAACGTAGGCTGCTATGCCACCCATTTTGGAGCGTAGGCTGCGATGCCACCCATTTTGGAGCGTAGGCTGCTATGCCACCCATTTTGGAGTGTAGGCTGCTATGCCACCCATTTTGGAGCGTAGACTGCTATGCCACCCATTTTGGAGGGTAGGCTGCTATGCCACCCATTTTGGAGCGTAGACTGCTATGCCACCCATTTTGGAGCGTAGGGTGCTATGCCACCCATTTTGGAGCGTAGGCTGCTATGCCACCCATTTTGGAGCGTAGGCTGCTATGCCACCCATTTTGGAGCGTAGGGTGCTATGCCACCCATTTTGGAGCGTAGGCTGCTATGCCACCCATTTTGGAGCGTAGGGTGCTATGCCACCCATTTTGGAGCGTAGGCTACTATGCCACCCATTTTGGAAAGTAGGCTGCTATGCCACCCATTTTGGAGCGTAGGCTGCTATACCACCCATTTTGGAAAGTAGGCTGCTATGCCACCCATTTTAGAGCGTAGGCTGCTATGCCACCCATTTTGGAGCGTAGGCTGCTATGCCACCCATTTTGGAGCGTAGGCTGCTATGCCACCCATTTTGGAGCGTAGGCTGCTATGCCACCCATTTTGGAGCGTAGGCTGCTATGCCACCCATTTTGGAGCGTCGGCTGCTATGCCACCCATTTTGGAGCGTAGGCTGCTATGCCACCCATTTTGGAGTGTAGGCTGCTATGCCACCCATTTTGGAGCGTAGGCTGCTATGCCACCCATTTTGGAGCGTAGGCTGCTATGTCACCCATTTTGGAGCGTAGGCTGCTATGCCACCCATTTTGGAGCGTCGGCTGCTATGCCACCCATTTTGGAGCGTAGGCTGCTATGCCACCCATTTTGGAAAGTAGGCTGCTATGCCACCCATTTTGGAGCGTAGGCTGCTATGCCACCCATTTTGGAGCGTAGGCTGCTATGCCACCCATTTTGGAGCGTCGGCTGCTATGCCACCCATTTTGGAGCGTAGGCTGCTATGCCACCCATTTTGGAGGGTAGGCTGCTATGCCACCCATTTTGGAGCGTAGACTGCTATGCCACCCATTTTGGAGCGTAGGCTGCTATGCCACCCATTTTGGAGCGTAGGCTGCTATGCCACCCATTTTGGAGCGTAGGCTGCTATGCCACCCATTTTGGAGAGTAGGCTGCTATGCCACCCATTTTGGAGCGTAGGCTGCTATGCCACCCATTTTGGAGCGTAGGCTGCTATGCCACCCATTTTGGAGCGTAGGCTGCTATGCCACCCATTTTGGAGCGTAGGCTGCTATGCCACCCATTTTGGAGCGTAGGCTGCTATGCCACCCATTTGGAGCGTAGGCTGCTATGCCACCCATGTTGGAGCGTAGGGTGCTATGCCACCCATTTTAGGCTGCTATGCCACCCATTTTGGAGCGTAGGCTGCTATGCCACCCATTTTGGAGCGTAGGCTGCTATGCCACCCATTTTGGAGAGTAGGCTGCTATGCCACCCATTTTGGAGCGTAGGCTGCTATGCCACCCATTTTGGAGCGTAGGCTGCTATGCCACCCATTTTGGAGCGTAGGCTGCTATGCCACCCATTTTGGAGCGTAGGGTGCTATGCCACCCATTTTGGAGCGTAGGCTGCTATGCCACCCATTTTGGAGCGTAGGGTGCTATGCCACCCATTTTGGAGCATAGGCTGCTATGCCACCCATTTTGGAAAGTAGGCTGCTATGCCACCCATTTTGGAGCGTAGGCTGCTATACCACCCATTTTGGAAAGTAGGCTGCTATGCCACCCATTTTGGAGCGTAGGCTGCTATGCCACCCATTTTGGAGCGTAGGCTGCTATGCCACCCATTTTGGAGCGTAGGCTGCTATGCCACCCATTTTGGAACGTAGGCTGCTATGCCACCCATTTTGGAGCGTAGGCTGCTATGCCACCCATTTTGGAACATAGGCTGCTATGCCACCCATTTTGGAGCGTAGGCTGCTATGCCACCCATTTTAGAGCGTAGGCTGCTATGCCACCCATTTTGGAGCGTAGGCTGCTATGCCACCCATTTTGGAGCGTAGGCTGCTATGCCACCCATTTTGGAGCGTAGGCTGCTATGCCACCCATTTTGGAGAGTAGGCTGCTATGCCACCCATTTTGGAGCGTAGGCTGCTATGCCACCCATTTTGGAGCGTAGGCTGCTATGCCACCCATTTTGGAGCGTAGGCTGCTATGCCACCCATTTTGGAGCGTAGGGTGCTATGCCACCCATTTTGGAGCGTAGGCTGCTATGCCACCCATTTTGGAGCGTAGGGTGCTATGCCACCCATTTTGGAGCATAGGCTGCTATGCCACCCATTTTGGAAAGTAGGCTGCTATGCCACCCATTTTGGAGCGTAGGCTGCTATACCACCCATTTTGGAAAGTAGGCTGCTATGCCACCCATTTTGGAGCGTAGGCTGCTCTGCCACCCATTTTGGAGCGTAGGCTGCTATGCCACCCATTTTGGAGCGTAGGCTGCTATGCCACCCATTTTGGAACGGAGGCTGCTATGCCACCCATTTTGGAGCGTAGGCTGCTATGCCACCCATTTTGGAACATAGGCTGCTATGCCACCCATTTTGGAGCGTAGGCTGCTATGCCACCCATTTTAGAGCGTAGGCTGCTATGCCACCCATTTTGGAGCGTAGGCTGCTATGCCACCCATTTTGGAGCGTAGGCTGCTATGCCACCCATTTTGGAGCGTAGGCTGCTATGCCACCCATTTTGGAGCGTAGGCTGCTATGCCACCCATTTTGGAGCGTCGGCTGCTATGCCACCCATTTTGGAGCGTAGGCTGCTATGTCACCCATTTTGGAGCATAGGCTGCTATGCCACCCATTTTGGAGCGTCGGCTGCTATGCCACCCATTTTGGAGCGTAGGCTGCTATGCCACCCATTTTGGAAAGTAGGCTGCTATGCCACCCATTTTGGAGCGTAGGCTGCTATGCCACCCATTTTGGAGCGTAGGCTGCTATGCCACCCATTTTGGAGCGTCGGCTGCTATGCCACCCATTTTGGAGCGTAGGCTGCTATGCCACCCATTTTGGAGTGTAGGCTGCTATGCCACCCATTTTGGAGCGTAGGCTGCTATGCCACCCATTTTGGAGCGTAGGCTGCTATGTCACCCATTTTGGAGCGTAGGCTGCTATGCCACCCATTTTGGAGCGTCGGCTGCTATGCCACCCATTTTGGAGCGTAGGCTGCTATGCCACCCATTTTGGAGCGTAGGCTGCTATGCCACCCATTTTGGAGCGTAGGCTGCTATGCCACCCATTTTGGAGCGTAGGCTGCTATGCCACCCATTTTGGAGCGTAGGCTGCTCTACCACATTGCATTTTGGAGCGTAGGCTGCTATGCCACCCATTTTGGAGCGTAGGCTGCTATGCCACCCATTTGGAGCGTAGGCTGCTATGCCACCCATTTTGGAGCGTAGGCTGCTATGCCACCCATTTTGGAGCGTAGGCTGCTCTACCACATTGCATTTTGGAACGTAGGCTGCTATGCCACCCATTTTGGAGGGTAGGCTGCTATGCCACCCATTTTGGAACATAGGCTGCTATGCCACCCATTTTGGAGCGTAGGCTGCTATGCCACCCATTTTAGAGCGTAGGCTGCTATGCCACCCATTTGGAGCGTAGGCTGCTATGCCACCCATTTTGGAGCGTAGGCTGCTATGCCACCCATTTTGGAGCGTAGGCTGCTATGCCACCCATTTTGGAGCGTAGGCTGCTATGCCACCCATTTTGGAGCGTCGGCTGCTATGCCACCCATTTTGGAGCGTAGGCTGCTATGCCACCCATTTTGGAGTGTAGGCTGCTATGCCACCCATTTTGGAGCGTAGGCTGCTATGCCACCCATTTTGGAGCGTAGGCTGCTATGTCACCCATTTTGGAGCGTAGGCTGCTATGCCACCCATTTTGGAGCGTCGGCTGCTATGCCACCCATTTTGGAGCGTAGGCTGCTATGCCACCCATTTTGGAAAGTAGGCTGCTATGCCACCCATTTTGGAGCGTAGGCTGCTATGCCACCCATTTTGGAGCGTAGGCTGCTATGCCACCCATTTTGGAGCGTCGGCTGCTATGCCACCCATTTTGGAGCGTAGGCTGCTATGCCACCCATTTTGGAGTGTAGGCTGCTATGCCACCCATTTTGGAGCGTAGGCTGCTATGCCACCCATTTTGGAGCGTAGGCTGCTATGCCACCCATTTTGGAGCGTAGGCTGCTATGCCACCCATTTTGGAGCGTAGGCTGCTATGCCACCCATTTTGGAGCGTAGGCTGCTCTACCACATTGCATTTTGGAACGTAGGCTGCTATGCCACCCATTTTGGAGCGTAGGCTGCGATGCCACCCATTTTGGAGCGTAGGCTGCTATGCCACCCATTTTGGAGTGTAGGCTGCTATGCCACCCATTTTGGAGCGTAGACTGCTATGCCACCCATTTTGGAGGGTAGGCTGCTATGCCACCCATTTTGGAGCGTAGACTGCTATGCCACCCATTTTGGAGCGTAGGGTGCTATGCCACCCATTTTGGAACATAGGCTGCTATGCCACCCATTTTGGAAAGTAGGCTGCTATGCCACCCATTTTGGAGCGTAGGCTGCTATGTCACCCATTTTGGAGCATAGGCTGCTATGCCACCCATTTTGGAGCGTCGGCTGCTATGCCACCCATTTTGGAGCGTAGGCTGCTATGCCACCCATTTTGGAAAGTAGGCTGCTATGCCACCCATTTTGGAGCGTAGGCTGCTATGCCACCCATTTTGGAGCGTAGGCTGCTATGCCACCCATTTTGGAGCGTCGGCTGCTATGCCACCCATTTTGGAGCGTAGGCTGCTATGCCACCCATTTTGGAGTGTAGGCTGCTATGCCACCCATTTTGGAGCGTAGGCTGCTATGCCACCCATTTTGGAGCGTAGGCTGCTATGCCACCCATTTTGGAGCGTAGGCTGCTATGCCACCCATTTTGGAGCGTAGGCTGCTATGCCACCCATTTTGGAGCGTAGGCTGCTCTACCACATTGCATTTTGGAACGTAGGCTGCTATGCCACCCATTTTGGAGCGTAGGCTGCGATGCCACCCATTTTGGAGCGTAGGCTGCTATGCCACCCATTTTGGAGTGTAGGCTGCTATGCCACCCATTTTGGAGCGTAGACTGCTATGCCACCCATTTTGGAGGGTAGGCTGCTATGCCACCCATTTTGGAGCGTAGACTGCTATGCCACCCATTTTGGAGCGTAGGCTGCTATGCCACCCATTTTGGAACATAGGCTGCTATGCCACCCATTTGGAAAGTAGGCTGCTATGCCACCCATTTTGGAGCGTAGGCTGCTATGTCACCCATTTTGGAGCATAGGCTGCTATGCCACCCATTTTGGAGCGTCGGCTGCTATGCCACCCATTTTGGAGCGTAGGCTGCTATGCCACCCATTTTGGAAAGTAGGCTGCTATGCCACCCATTTTGGAGCGTAGGCTGCTATGCCACCCATTTTGGAGCGTAGGCTGCTATGCCACCCATTTTGGAGCGTAGGCTGCTATGCCACCCATTTTGGAGCGTAGGCTGCTATGCCACCCATTTTGGAGTGTAGGCTGCTATGCCACCCATTTTGGAGCGTAGGCTGCTATGCCACCCATTTTGGAGCGTAGGCTGCTATGTCACCCATTTTGGAGCGTAGGCTGCTATGCCACCCATTTTGGAGCGTCGGCTGCTATGCCACCCATTTTGGAGCGTAGGCTGCTATGCCACCCATTTTGGAGCGTAGGCTGCTATGCCACCCATTTTGGAGCGTAGGCTGCTATGCCACCCATTTTGGAGCGTAGGCTGCTATGCCACCCATTTTGGAGCGTAGGCTGCTCTACCACATGCATTTGGAGCGTAGGCTGCTATGCCACCCATTTTGGAGCGTAGGCTGCTATGCCACCCATTTTGGAGCGTAGGCTGCTATGCCACCCATTTTGGAGCGTAGGCTGCTATGCCACCCATTTTGGAGCGTAGGCTGCTCTACCACATTGCATTTTGGAACGTAGGCTGCTATGCCACCCATTTTGGAGCGTAGGCTGCGATGCCACCCATTTTGGAGCGTAGGCTGCTATGCCACCCATTTTGGAGTGTAGGCTGCTATGCCACCCATTTTGGAGCGTAGACTGCTATGCCACCCATTTTGGAGGGTAGGCTGCTATGCCACCCATTTTGGAGCGTAGGCTGCTATGCCACCCATTTTGGAGCGTAGGCTGCTATGTCACCCATTTTGGAGCATAGGCTGCTATGCCACCCATTTTGGAGCGTCGGCTGCTATGCCACCCATTTTGGAGCGTAGGCTGCTATGCCACCCATTTTGGAGCGTCGGCTGCTATGCCACCCATTTTGGAGCGTAGGCTGCTATGCCACCCATTTTGGAGTGTAGGCTGCTATGCCACCCATTTGGAGCGTAGGCTGCTATGCCACCCATTTTGGAGCGTAGGCTGCTATGTCACCCATTTTGGAGCGTAGGCTGCTATGCCACCCATTTTGGAGCGTCGGCTGCTATGCCACCCATTTTGGAGCGTAGGCTGCTATGCCACCCATTTTGGAGCGTAGGCTGCTATGCCACCCATTTTGGAGCGTAGGCTGCTATGCCACCCATTTTGGAGCGTAGGCTGCTATGCCACCCATTTTGGAGCGTAGGCTGCTCTACCACATTGCATTTTGGAGCGTAGGCTGCTATGCCACCCATTTTGGAGCGTAGGCTGCTATGCCACCCATTTTGGAGCGTAGGCTGCTATGCCACCCATTTTGGAGCGTAGGCTGCTATGCCACCCATTTTGGAGCGTAGGCTGCTCTACCACATTGCATTTTGGAACGTAGGCTGCTATGCCACCCATTTTGGAGCGTAGGCTGCGATGCCACCCATTTTGGAGCGTAGGCTGCTATGCCACCCATTTTGGAGTGTAGGCTGCTATGCCACCCATTTTGGAGCGTAGACTGCTATGCCACCCATTTTGGAGGGTAGGCTGCTATGCCACCCATTTTGGAGCGTAGGCTGCTATGCCACCCATTTTGGAGCGTAGGCTGCTATGTCACCCATTTTGGAGCATAGGCTGCTATGCCACCCATTTTGGAGCGTCGGCTGCTATGCCACCCATTTTGGAGCGTAGGCTGCTATGCCACCCATTTTGGAAAGTAGGCTGCTATGCCACCCATTTTGGAGCGTAGGCTGCTATGCCACCCATTTTGGAGCGTAGGCTGCTATGCCACCCATTTTGGAGCGTCGGCTGCTATGCCACCCATTTTGGAGCGTAGGCTGCTATGCCACCCATTTTGGAGTGTAGGCTGCTATGCCACCCATTTTGGAGCGTAGGCTGCTATGCCACCCATTTTGGAGCGTAGGCTGCTATGTCACCCATTTTGGAGCGTAGGCTGCTATGCCACCCATTTTGGAGCGTCGGCTGCTATGCCACCCATTTTGGAGCGTAGGCTGCTATGCCACCCATTTTGGAGCGTAGGCTGCTATGCCACCCATTTTGGAGCGTAGGCTGCTATGCCACCCATTTTGGAGCGTAGGCTGCTATGCCACCCATTTTGGAGCGTAGGCTGCTCTACCACATTGCATTTTGGAGCGTAGGCTGCTATGCCACCCATTTTGGAGCGTAGGCTGCTATGCCACCCATTTTGGAGCGTAGGCTGCTATGCCACCCATTTTGGAGCGTAGGCTGCTCTACCACATTGCATTTTGGAACGTAGGCTGCTATGCCACCCATTTTGGAGCGTAGGCTGCGATGCCACCCATTTTGGAGCGTAGGCTGCTATGCCACCCATTTTGGAGTGTAGGCTGCTATGCCACCCATTTTGGAGCGTAGACTGCTATGCCACCCATTTTGGAGGGTAGGCTGCTATGCCACCCATTTTGGAGCGTAGACTGCTATGCCACCCATTTTGGAGCGTAGGGTGCTATGCCACCCATTTTGGAGCGTAGGCTGCTATGCCACCCATTTTGGAGCGTAGGCTGCTATGCCACCCATTTTGGAGCGTAGGGTGCTATGCCACCCATTTTGGAGCGTAGGCTGCTATGCCACCCATTTTGGAGCGTAGGGTGCTATGCCACCCATTTTGGAGCGTAGGCTGCTATGCCACCCATTTTGGAAAGTAGGCTGCTATGCCACCCATTTTGGAGCGTAGGCTGCTATACCACCCATTTTGGAAAGTAGGCTGCTATGCCACCCATTTTGGAGCGTAGGCTGCTCTGCCACCCATTTTGGAGCGTAGGCTGCTATGCCACCCATTTTGGAGCGTAGGCTGCTATGCCACCCATTTTGGAACGTAGGCTGCTATGCCACCCATTTTGGAGCGTAGGCTGCTATGCCACCCATTTTGGAACATAGGCTGCTATGCCACCCATTTTGGAGCGTAGGCTGCTATGCCACCCATTTTAGAGCGTAGGCTGCTATGCCACCCATTTTGGAGCGTAGGCTGCTATGCCACCCATTTTGGAGCGTAGGCTGCTATGCCACCCATTTTGGAGCGTCGGCTGCTATGTCACCCATTTTGGAGCGTAGGCTGCTATGCCACCCATTTTGGAGCGTCGGCTGCTATGCCACCCATTTTGGAGCGTAGGCTGCTATGCCACCCATTTTGGAGCGTAGGCTGCTATGCCACCCATTTTGGAGCGTAGGCTGCTATGCCACCCATTTTGGAGCGTAGGCTGCTATGCCACCCATTTTGGAGCGTAGGCTGCTCTACCACATTGCATTTTGGAGCGTAGGCTGCTATGCCACCCATTTTGGAGCGTAGGCTGCTATGCCACCCATTTTGGAGCGTAGGCTGCTATGCCACCCATTTTGGAGCGTAGGCTGCTATGCCACCCATTTTGGAGCGTAGGCTGCTCTACCACATTGCATTTTGGAACGTAGGCTGCTATGCCACCCATTTTGGAGCGTAGGCTGCGATGCCACCCATTTTGGAGCGTAGGCTGCTATGCCACCCATTTTGGAGTGTAGGCTGCTATGCCACCCATTTTGGAGCGTAGACTGCTATGCCACCCATTTTGGAGGGTAGGCTGCTATGCCACCCATTTTGGAGCGTAGACTGCTATGCCACCCATTTTGGAGCGTAGGGTGCTATGCCACCCATTTTGGAGCGTAGGCTGCTATGCCACCCATTTTGGAGCGTAGGGTGCTATGCCACCCATTTTGGAGCGTAGGCTGCTATGCCACCCATTATGGAGCGTAGACTGCTATGCCACCCATTTTGGAACATAGGCTGCTATGCCACCCATTTTGGAGCGTAGGCTGCTATGCCACCCATTTTAGAGCGTAGGCTGCTATGCCACCCATTTTGGAGCGTAGGCTGCTATGCCACCCATTTTGGAGCGTAGGCTGCTATGTCACCCATTTTGGAAAGTAGGCTGCTATGCCACCCATTTTGGAGCGTAGGCTGCTATGCCACCCATTTTGGAGCGTAGGCTGCTATGCCACCCATTTGGAGCGTAGGCTGCTATGCCACCCATTTTGGAGCGTAGGTTGCTATGTCACCCATTTTGGAAAGTAGGCTGCTATGCCACCCATTTTGGAGCGTAGGCTGCTATGCCACCCATTTTGGAGCGTAGGCTGCTATGCCACCCATTTTGGAGCGTCGGCTGCTATGCCACCCATTTTGGAGCGTAGGCTGCTATGCCACCCATTTTGGAAAGTAGGCTGCTATGCCACCCATTTTGGAGCGTAGGCTGCTCTGCCACCCATTTTGAAGCGTAGGCTGCTATGCCACCCATTTTGGAGCGTAGGCTGCTATGCCACCCATTTTGGAGCGTAGGCTGCTATGCCACCCATTTTGGAGCCTAGGCTGCTATGCCACCCATTTTGGAGCGTAGGCTGCTATGCCACCCATTTTGGAGCGTAGGCTGCTATGCCACCCATTTTGGAGCGTAGGCTGCTATGCCACCCATTTTGGAGCGTAGGCTGCTATGTCACCCATTTTGGAGCGTAGACTGCTATGCCACCCATTTTGGAACATAGGCTGCTATGCCACCCATTATGGAGCGTAGACTGCTATGCCACCCATTTTGGAACATAGGCTGCTATGCCACCCATTTTGGAGCGTAGGCTGCTATGCCACCCATTTTGGAGCGTAGGCTGCTATGCCACCATTTTGGAGCGTCGGCTGCTATGCCACCCATTTTGGAGCGTAGGCTGCTATGTCACCCATTTTGGAAAGTAGGCTGCTATGCCACCCATTTTGGAGCGTAGGCTGCTATGCCACCCATTTTAGAGCGTAGGCTGCTATGCCACCCATTTTGGAGCGTAGGCTGCTATGTCACCCATTTTGGAGCGTAGGTTGCTATGTCACCCATTTTGGAAAGTAGGCTGCTATGCCACCCATTTTGGAGCGTAGGCTGCTATGCCACCCATTTTGGAGCGTAGGCTGCTATGCCACCCATTTTGGAGCGTAGGCTGCTATGCCACCCATTTTGGAGCGTAGGCTGCTATGCCACCCATTTTGGAAAGTAGGCTGCTATGCCACCCATTTTGGAACGTAGGCTGCTCTGCCACCTATTTTGAAGCGTAGGCTGCTATGCCACCCATTTTGGAGCGTAGGCTGCTATGCCACCCATTTTGGAACGGAGGCTGCTATGCCACCCATTTTGGAGCCTAGGCTGCTATGCCACCCATTTTGGAGCGTAGGCTGCTATGCCACCCATTTTGGAGCGTAGGCTGCTATGCCACCCATTTTGGAGCGTAGGCTGCTATGCCACCCATTTTGGAGCGTAGGCTGCTATGTCACCCATTTTGGAGCGTAGGCTGCTATGCCACCCATTTTGGAGCGTAGGCTGCTATGCCACCCATTTTGGAGCGTAGGCTGCTATGCCACCCATTTTGGAGCGTAGGCTGCTATGCCACCCATTTTGGAGCGTCGGCTGCTATGCCACCCATTTTGGAGCGTAGGCTGCTATGCCACCCATTTTGGAGCGTAGGCTGCTATGCCACCCATTTTGGAGTGTAGGCTGCTATGCCACCCATTTTGGAGCGTAGACTGCTATGCCACCCATTTTGGAGGGTAGGCTGCTATGCCACCCATTTTGGAGCGTAGACTGCTATGCCACCCATTTTGGAGCGTAGGGTGCTATGCCACCCATTTTGGAGCGTAGGCTGCTATGCCACCCATTTTGGAGCGTAGGGTGCTATGCCACCCATTTTGGAGCGTAGGCTGCTATGCCACCCATTTTGGAAAGTAGGCTGCTATGCCACCCATTTTGGAGCGTAGGCTGCTATACCACCCATTTTGGAAAGTAGGCTGCTATGCTACCCATTTTGGAGCGTAGGCTGCTCTGCCACCCATTTTGGAGCGTAGGCTGCTATGCCACCCATTTTGGAGCGTAGGCTGCTATGCCACCCATTTTGGAACGGAGGCTGCTATGCCACCCATTTTGGAGCCTAGGCTGCTATGCCACCCATTTTGGAGCGCAGGCTGCTATGCCACCCATTTTGGAGCGTAGGCTGCTATGCCACCCATTTTGGAGCGTAGGCTGCTATGCCACCCATTTTGGAGCGTAGGCTGCTATGCCACCCATTTTGGATGTAGGCTGCTATGTCACCCATTTTGGAGCGTAGGCTGCTATGCCACCCATTTTGGAGCGTAGGCTGCTATGCCACCCATTTTGGAGCGTAGGCTGCTATGCCACCCATTTTGGAGCGTAGACTGCTATGCCACCCATTTTGGAACATAGGCTGCTATGCCACCCATTATGGAGCGTAGACTGCTATGCCACCCATTTTGGAACATAGGCTGCTATGCCACCCATTTTGGAGCGTAGGCTGCTATGCCACCCATTTTAGAGCGTAGGCTGCTATGCCACCCATTTTGGAGCGTAGGCTGCTATGCCACCCATTTTGGAGCGTAGGCTGCTATGTCACCCATTTTGGAAAGTAGGCTGCTATGCCACCCATTTTGGAGCGTAGGCTGCTATGCCACCCATTTTGGAGCGTAGGCTGCTATGCCACCCATTTTAGAGCGTAGGCTGCTATGCCACCCATTTTGGAGCGTAGGCTGCTATGCCACCCATTTTGGAGCGTAGGTTGCTATGTCACCCATTTTGGAAAGTAGGCTGCTATGCCACCCATTTTGGAGCGTAGGCTGCTATGCCACCCATTTTGGAGCGTAGGCTGCTATGCCACCCATTTTGGAGCGTCGGCTGCTATGCCACCCATTTTGGAGCGTAGGCTGCTATGCCACCCATTTTGGAAAGTAGGCTGCTATGCCACCCATTTTGGAGCGTAGGCTGCTCTGCCACCCATTTTGAAGCGTAGGCTGCTATGCCACCCATTTTGGAGCGTAGGCTGCTATGCCACCCATTTTGGAGCGTAGGCTGCTATGCCACCCATTTTGGAGCCTAGGCTGCTATGCCACCCATTTTGGAGCGTAGGCTGCTATGCCACCCATTTTGGAGCGTAGGCTGCTATGCCACCCATTTTGGAGCGTAGGCTGCTATGCCACCCATTTTGGAGCGTAGGCTGCTATGTCACCCATTTTGGAGCGTAGACTGCTATGCCACCCATTTTGGAACATAGGCTGCTATGCCACCCATTATGGAGCGTAGACTGCTATGCCACCCATTTTGGAACATAGGCTGCTATGCCACCCATTTTGGAGCGTAGGCTGCTATGCCACCCATTTTAGAGCGTAGGCTGCTATGCCACCCATTTTGGAGCGTAGGCTGCTATGCCACCCATTTTGGAGCGTAGGCTGCTATGTCACCCATTTTGGAAAGTAGGCTGCTATGCCACCCATTTTGGAGCGTAGGCTGCTATGCCACCCATTTTAGAGCGTAGGCTGCTATGCCACCCATTTTGGAGCGTAGGCTGCTATGTCACCCATTTTGGAGCGTAGGTTGCTATGTCACCCATTTTGGAAAGTAGGCTGCTATGCCACCCATTTTGGAGCGTAGGCTGCTATGCCACCCATTTTGGAGCGTAGGCTGCTATGCCACCCATTTTGGAGCGTCGGCTGCTATGCCACCCATTTTGGAGCGTAGGCTGCTATGCCACCCATTTTGGAAAGTAGGCTGCTATGCCACCCATTTTGGAACGTAGGCTGCTCTGCCACCTATTTTGAAGCGTAGGCTGCTATGCCACCCATTTTGGAGCGTAGGCTGCTATGCCACCCATTTTGGAACGGAGGCTGCTATGCCACCCATTTTGGAGCCTAGGCTGCTATGCCACCCATTTTGGAGCGTAGGCTGCTATGCCACCCATTTTGGAGCGTAGGCTGCTATGCCACCCATTTTGGAGCGTAGGCTGCTATGCCACCCATTTTGGAGCGTAGGCTGCTATGTCACCCATTTTGGAGCGTAGGCTGCTATGCCACCCATTTTGGAGCGTAGGCTGCTATGCCACCCATTTTGGAGCGTAGGCTGCTATGCCACCCATTTTGGAGCGTAGGCTGCTATGCCACCCATTTTGGAGTCCATAATGGTGTAACAGTCAACAGTTTTCTTGACGTTATGTTTTCATTATTGTGATAGACTCCTGTTTGACCAGTACGGCTCCCACTATTTACTGGACTGTACCGCCTTACTGTCACCCCAGGTTTTAGTCCCCACAGCATGTCACCCTGCCACCCCAGGTTTAAGTCCCCACAGCATGTCACCCTGCCACCCCAGGTTTTAGTCCCCACAGCATGTCACCCCAGGTTTTAGTCCCCACAGCATGTCACCCCAGGTTTTAGTCCCCACAGCATGTCACCCCAGGTTTTAGTCCCCACAGCATGTCACCCCAGGTTTTAGTCCCCACAACATGTCACCCTGCCACCCCAGGTTTTAGTCCCCACAGCATGTCACCCCAGGTTTTAGTCCCCACAACATGTCACCCTGTCACCCCAGGTTTTAGTCCCCACAGCATGTCACCCCAGGTTTTAGTCCCCACAGCATGTCACCCCAGGTTTTAGTCCCCACAGCATGTCACCCCAGGTTTTAGTCCCCACAGCATGTCACCCCAGGTTTTAGTCCCCACAGCATGTCACCCCAGGTTTTAGGTCCCCACAGCATGTCACCCCAGGTTTTAGTCCCCACAGCATGTCACCCCAGGTTTTAGTCCCCACAGCATGTCACCCTGCCACCCCAGGTTTTAGTCCCCACAGCATGTCACCCCAGGTTTTAGTCCCCACACCCTGTCACCCCAGGTTTTAGTCCCCACAGCATGTCACCCCAGGTTTAAGTCCCACAACATGTCACCCCAGGTTTAAGTCCCCACAGCATGTCACCCCAGGTTTTAGTCCCCACAGCATGTCACCCTGCCAACCCCAGGTTTTAGTCCCCACAGCATGTTAACCCCAGGTTTTAGTCCCCACAGCATGTCACCCCAGGTTTTAGTCCCCCAGCATGTCACCCCAGGTTTTAGTCCCCAAGCATGTCACCCCCAGGTTTTAGTCCCCACAGCATGTCACCCCAGGTTTTAGTCCCCACAGCATGTCACCCCAGGTTTTAGTCCCCACAGCATGTCACCCCAGGTTTTAGTCCCCACAGCCTGTCACCCCAGGTTTTAGTCCCCACAGCCATGTCACCCCAGGTTTGTAGTCCCACAGCATGTCACCCCCAGGTTTTAGCTCACCACAGCATGTCACCCCAGGTTTTAGTCCCCACAACATGTCACCCCAGGTTTTAGTCCCCACAGCATGTCACCCCAGGTTTTAGTCCCCACACCATGCCACCCCAGGTTTTAGTCCCCACAGCATGTCACCCTGCCACCCCAGGTTTTAGTCCCCACAGCATGTCACCCTGCCACCCCAGGTTTTAGTCCCCACAGCCTGTCACCCCAGGTTTTAGTCCCCACAGCATGTCACCATGCCACCCCAGGTTTTAGTCCCCCACCGCATGCCACACCCAGGTGTTAGTCCCCACAGCATGTCACCCCAGGTTTTTAGTCCCTCCACAGCATGTCACCCCAGGTTTTAGTCCCACAGCATGTCACCCCAGGTTTTAGTCCCCACAGCATGTCACCCCAGGTTTTAGTCCCCCAGCATGTCACCCCAGGTTGTAGTCCCACAGCACCTTGCCCACCCCCAGGTTTTAGTCCCCACAGCATGTCACCCCCAGGTTTTAGTCCCCACAGCATGCCACCCCAGGTTTAGTCCCCACAGCATGTCACCCCAGGTTTAGTCCCCACAGCCTGTCACCCCAGGTTTTAGTCCCCACAGCCTGTCACCCCAGGTTTTAGTCCCCACAGCATGTCACCCCAGGTTTTAGTCCCCACACCATGCCACCCCAGGTCCCCAATCTAACCTGATGAAGAACAAAGGGTGGAAACAAAATGGGCCATTCTTTTTGTCCAACCAGATCGGAGATGAGAAGGTTTTAGCTAGTCTGTCTCTCTGTCCTTCCTCTCTTGTTGGATGTACTTGTCTGGTTTATCAGCTCCCAGGCTCCCTTGACTGCTAGGATTATTTATTTACAAAGTTAATTACAATTAGCTTTTAGCTTTAGCGCCGTCGTTGTAAATACAAATTTGTTCTGAACTGACTTGCCTAGTTATATAAAGGTTAAATAAAATACACAAATAAATACAAACAATCTATACCTGATAGAGCAGATGTAGTCTGAGCTGAGGAAGTGAGCCGTCTGGCGTGAGAGACTCATTGGGAGGGACACCAGAGCAGACCCAGGTGTTCTGACTGATCAGACATTTGAGGGTCTCCACGACGGGCCCTTTACTTTGTGCTGTTTATGCTGCAATTCCCCCTCACAGAAAATAGCTGGCAAAACAACCCAAACAATGACCGCACGGCCCCTGGGCCCACGGAGGGGAGCTGCTGCTGCTGTCAGTCACTGAGGGGAGGCGGAGCTGCTGCTGCTGTCAGTCACTGAGGGGAGGCGGAGCTGCTGCTGCTGTCAGTCACTGAGGGGAGGCGGAGCTGCTGCTGCTGTCAGTCACTGAGGGGAGGCGGAGCTGCTGCTGCTGTCAGTCACTGAGGGGAGGCGGAGCTGCTGCTGCTGTCAGTCACTGAGGGGAGGCGGAGCTGCTGCTGCCGTCAGTCACTGAGGGGCAGAATACTAATTAACTGAACAGCTTGTTAGTACTAATTAACTGAACAGCTTGGTAGTACTATGTAACTGAACAGCTTGTTAGTACTAATTAACTGAACAGCTTGGTAGTACTATGTAACTGAACAGCTTGTTATTACTATGTAACTGAACAGCTTGTTAGTACTAATTAACTGAACAGCTTGTTAGTACTAATTAACTGAACAGCTTGGTAGTACTAATTAACTGAACAGCTTGTTAGTACTATGTAACTGAACAGCTTGTTAGTACTATGTAACTGAACAGCTTGTGAGTACTAATTAACTGAACAGCTTGGTAGTACTAATTAACTGAACAGCTTGGTAGTACTATGTAAATGAACAGCTTGTTAGTACTAATTAACTGAACAGCTTGTTAGTACTAATTAACTGAACAGCTTGTTAGTACTAATTAACTGAACAGCTTGTTAGTACTAATTAACTGAACAGCTTGGTAGTACTATGTAACTGAACAGCTTGTTAGTACTAATTAACTGAACAGCTTGGTAGTACTATGTAACTGAACAGCTTGTTAGTACTAATTAACTGAACAGCTTGTTAGTACTAATTAACTGAACAGCTTGTTAGTACTAATTAACTGAACAGCTTGTTAGTACTAATTAACTGAACAGCTTGGTAGTACTAATTAACTGAACAGCTTGTTAGTACTATGTAACTGAACAGCTTGGTAGTACTATGTAACTGAACAGCTTGTTAGTACTAATTAACTGAACAGCTTGGTAGTACTAATTAACTGAGCAGATTCTTCAAAATAGCCACCCTTTGCCTTGATGGCAGCTTTGCACACTCTTGGCATTCTCTCAACCAGCTTTATGAGGTAGTCACCTGGAATCAACCGCAGCATGGCGAGCGGTGTGGTGGTCATGGGTAATATATTAATGGAATCTACAGCAGCATGGTGTGTGGTGGTCATGGGTAATATATTAATGGAATCTACAGCAGCATGGCGTGTGGTGGTCATGGGTAATTTATTAATGGAATCTACACCAGCTTGGCATGTGGTGGTCATGGGTAATATATTAATGGAATCTACAGCAGCGAGGCGTGTGGTGGTCATGGGTAATATATTAATGGAATCTACAGCAGCATGGCGAGGCGTGTGGTGTTCATGGGTAATATATTAATGGAATCTAGAGCACCATGGCGAGGCGTGTGGTGGTCATGGGTAATATATTAATGGAATCTACAGCAGCATGGCGTGTGGTGGTCATGGGTAATATATTAATGGAATCTACAGCAGCGAGGCGTGTGGTGGTCATGGGTAATATATTAATGGAATCTACAGCAGCATGGCGTGTGGTGGTCTTGGGTAATATATTAATGGAATCTACAGCAGCGAGGCGTGTGGTGGTCATGGGTAAAATATTAATGGAATCTACAGCAGCGAGGCGAGGCGTGTGGTGGTCATGGGTAATATATTAATGGAATCTACAGCAGCATGGCGTGTGGTGGTCATGGGTAATATATTAATGGAATCTACAGCAGCATGGCGAGGCGTGTGGTGGTCATGGGTAATATATTAATGGAATCTACAGCAGCATGGCGTGTGGTGGTCATGGGTAATATATTAATGGAATCTACAGCAGCGTGGCGTGTGGTGGTCATGGGTAATATATTAATGGATTCTACAGCAGCGAGGCGTGTGGTGGTCATGGGTAATATATTAATGGAATCTACAGCAGCGAGGCGTGTGGTGGTCATGGGTAATATATTAATGGAATCTACAGCAGCATGGCGTGTGGTGGTCATGGGTAATATATTAATGGAATCTACAGCAGCATGGCTTGTGGTGGTCATGGGTAATATATTAATGGAATCTACAGCAGCGAGGCGTGTGGTGGTCATGGGTAATATATTAATGGAATCTACAGCAGCATGGCGTGTGGTGGTCATGGGTAATATATTAATGGAATCTACAGCAGCGAGGCGTGAGGTGGTCATGGGTAATATATTAATGGAATCTACAGCAGCCTGGCGTGTGGTGGTCATGGGTAATATATTAATGGAATCTACAGCAGCATGGCGTGTGGTGGTCATGGGTAATATATTAATGGAATCTACAGCAGCGAGGCGTGTGGTGGTCATGGGTAATATATTAATGGAATCTACAGCAGCGAGGCGTGAGGTGGTCATGGGTAATATATTAGCCTGCTGTTTCTGATTGTATTCCTGTTATGGAACGTCGTTATTGATTCTCTCTCACATTCCTCTTTCTCTGTTCGCTCTCTGTTTCCCAGAACGTTCAAAGGGTTTTAATTCCAATCTCACACTGAAGCCAGCTGTGCTTGGCGTTCCAGTGACATTCCTGTGATGTTCTGGTGCCGTCCCTGTCACCCTGTCCTCCCTGTGTCTTCAGACTGCTGTTACGAATCCCTCACTTCCTCAGCCAATCATGACTCACAAGATGCCTCATAGAGAATGGAATGTACCACAGGTTCCCAAAACCCTGTTCCCATTCAGCACAGCTGGGTCCATGATATGGACCGGATATCTGGGTGCTTTAGACTAGAGTGGGGCCACAAGTTGTGTGTGTGTGTGTGTGTGTGTGTGTGTGTGTGTGTGTGTGTGTGTGTGTGTGTGGTGTGTGTGTGTGTGTGTGTGTGTGTAGATATGAGTCAGCGACTCCGTGAGAACCATCAGTGAGTCAGTGTAAAGGTCCAGTCAGTTTAGGAAAAGTTCCATCAATGCTTCATTTGTCTGTCTGTTTAGACGTGTGGGTGATTGAGGTTCCCAGTCTAAACTGTGAGAGATTTGGAGCCTCGTATTAACATATGTGTGGTGATTTGGCAGAGAGACGGAAAGAATGAGGCTGGATTGGCTTGTGTGTGATAATGATGCTGGATTAGAGAGAGGGGTGGATTGGCTTGTGTGTGATAATGATGCTGGGTTAGAGAGAGGGGTGGATTGGCTTGTGTGTGTGATAATGATGCTGGATTAGAGAGAGGGGTGGATTGGCTTGTGTGTGATAATGATGCTGGGTTAGAGAGAGGGGTGGATTGGTTTGTGTGTGATAATGATGCTGGATTAGAGAGAGGGGTGGATTGGCTTGTGTGTGATAATGATGCTGGATTAGAGAGAGGGGTGGATTGGCTTGTGTGTGAGGATGCTGGATTAGAGAGAGGGGTGGATTGGCTTGTGTGTGAGGATGCTGGGTTAGAGAGAGGGGTGGATTGGCTTGTGTGTGTGATAATGATGCTGGGTCAGAGAGAGGGGGGCGTTGGGTGGATTGGCTTGTGTGTGTGAGGATGCTGGATTAGAGAGAGGGGTGGATTGGCTTGTGTGTGAGGATGCTGGGTTAGAGAGAGGGGCGGATTGGTTTGTGTGTGATAATGATGCTGGGTTAGAGAGAGGGGTGGATTGGCTTGTGTGTGATGATGATGCTGGATTAGAGAGAGGGGTGGATTGGCTTGTGTGTTTGATAATGATGCTGGATTAGAGAGAGGGGTGGATTGGCTTGTGTGTGTGATAATGATGCTGGATCAGAGAGAGGGGTGGATTGGCTTGTGTGTGTGAATGATGAATGGAGGAAGTGTTCCTGAACGTGTCATGGTAAATACTGGTATTTTGAGGGGGAAACTGTGAGTATGCTTTGTTACAGTAAAACACTATGAGTTCTCCCCTCCAGCTTCAAACTTCCTTCTACTCGTGACATTCCTCACAAATTAGTCTGCTGAACTACTGTAAACGCTCTTTACTGACGTCCTCATCACACATTACCAGCTTATCGTTGTGGAATCACCTTGTGTCTGAAACCGTTCACATGAGTGGCGGAGAGGGAGGGAGATTCCCAAATGGCTCCCTATTTCCTATTACAGTCCACTACTTCTGACCAGAATCAAATGGATTTTCCTTGTGTGTTTCCCTATAGGGCCCTGGTCTTAGGGTAGTGCACTATAAAAGGGAATAGGATGCCATTTGGGATGAAACCCGGAGTCATTTCACAGTTCCGAGGTATAAAAGTCTTCCAGCCAGAAGGAGAAGAGGAAACATTAACCC
>NW_021822992.1:3183970-3213970 GCF_901001165.1 Salmo trutta
GAGGAAGAGAGAGGGAGAGAGAGAGACGGAGAGATAACACATCACATCATAACACATCATATTTACATTTACGTTTCTGTCATTTAGCAGACGCTCTAATCCAGAGCGACTTACAAATGAACAGATGAACGACTTACACACCACATCACATCATAACACATCACATCATAACACATCACATCCCATCACATCATAACACATCACATCATAACACATCATAACACATCACATCATAACACATCACATCATAACACATCACATCACATCACATCATAACACATCACATCACATCACATCATATCACATCACATCATAACACATCATAACACATCATATCACATCACATCCCATCATAACACATCACATCACATCATAACACATCACATCACATCATAACACATCACATCACATCATAACACATCACATCATATCACATCACATCACATCACATCATAACACATCACATCATAACACATCACATCACATCACATCACATCATATCATAACACATCACATCATAACACATCATAACACATCACATCATATCACATCATATCACATCATATCATAACACATCACATCACATCACATCACATCATATCACATCATATCATAACACATCACATCATAACACATCATAACACATCATAACACATCACATCATAACACATCATAACACATCATAACACATCACATCACATCATATCACATCATATCACATCATATCATAACACATCACATCACATCACATCACATCATATCACATCACATCACATCACATCACATCATAATACATCATAACACATCACATCATATCACATCACATCATAACACATCACATCATAACACATCATAACACATCACATCATAACACATCACATCATAACACATCATATCACATCACATCATAACACATCACATCATAACACATCACATCATAACACATCACGTCACATCACATCACATCACATCACATCATATCACATCATATCACATCACATCACATCACATCATAATACATCATAACACATCACGTCACATCACATCACATCATATCACATCACATCATAACACATCACATCATAACACATCACATCATATCACATCACATCATAACACATCACATCATAACACATCACATCACATCACATCATAACACATCACATCACATCACATCACATCATAACACATCACATCATAACACATCACATCACATCACATCATAACACATCACATCACATCACATCAACACATCACATCACATCATAACACATCATAACACATCATAACACATCACATCACATCATAACACATCACATCATAACATAACACATCACATCACATCACATCATAACACATCACATCATAACACATCATAACACATCACATCATAACACATCACATCATAACACATCACATCATATCATAACACATCACATCATAACACATCATAACATAACACATCACATCACATCATTACACATCACATCATAACACATCACATCATAACATAACACATCACATCATATCATAACACATCACATCATAACACATCATAACATAACACATCACATCACATCATTACACATCACATCATAACACATCACATCACATCATAACACATCACATCATAACATAACACATCACATCATATCATAACACATCACATCATAACACATCATAACACATCATAACACATCACATCATAACACATCATAACACATCACATCATATTATAACACATCACATCATAACACATCATATTATAACACATCACATCATAACACATCATAACACATCATATCACATCACATCATAACATAATGCCTTGCATTATACCTGGGAAGAAAATACTTCAACTTGCCATTGAGTCAACCAGTGGATACCTCATGGCCATTGGCTAGACTTCCCCCAAGGCAAAATACTGTCCCACACAGCTACAAGGAAACCTCCAGAACAATACATTCATTTGACTTGGTGAAATTCATATTTTTTGGGGGGGGACATAACTTGCTACCACTTTTCTTTAGTCAGGGGAATTGACAGAAACTGAGCCTGGAGGAGTTCTGTGTTGTTTTGTTTTATTTTTCCATCTGATTATTTGAACTAAGTCATCGAGAAAGGGTTGTTGTGTCCAGGTCAAATGAAAACGCTCTGATTCAGCAGTATAAAATGGTTAAGGTATCTTCCAGCACAGGACATTTGCCCCCAAACACCCAGTGTGGGTGATACTGTTCCTTCCCTGGGTGATAATGTTCCTTCCCTGGGTGATACTGTTCCTTCCCTGGGTGGTAATGTTTCTTCCCTGGGTGGTAATGTTTCTTCCCTGGGTGATAATGTTCCTTCCCTGAGTGGTTTTGCAATAGTGAAGAAGATAAACAAAGCCACGTGTTTCTGCACCGTTTCCAACAGGGGGAGGAGCTAAAGTGTTTACTTCCTGGTTTGTTCACTGGTGAATATAAAGGCCGCTGCGCAGTCACAATACCAGACAACACATCACCTTACTGAACACCAGACGGGAGATAAAAACTAACCTGTATCTTACAACATTTAACCTTCTTCAACATAAAGTCCGGAGCTGTCGTTTTCTATCGGCGCTGTTGATTTTAAACAGTCCAGAATGCCTTTTCTTGGACAGGATTGGCGGTCCCCCGGTCAGAGCTGGGTTAAAACTGAAGAGGGATGGAAAAACTTTTCTTCAGACGACAAAAACAGCAATGACTCAGACGTGAGGTCAGTATCGGGTAACTGAATGTATTTGTGCTTCCTGATACATGTTGTCTGGAGCAGCATCAACACCAGCTTAGTGACATTGAGGAGAACAACTGAAGTGCGCCATCAACTTATCCAAGGAGTTTTCCCATCAAATGCTCTGAGAGAGCGATAGAGAGAGACACTTTTGTGTTTTATTATCTACTTCACTTGCTTTGGCAATGTTAACATATGTTTCCCATGGTAATAAAACCCCTTGCGTTGAGAGGTTGCGGCGGGGGACAGAGAAAGATAAAAAATATATACATATTGACATCCATTCCACCTCTAAAATAAGTGATAAATACATAAGTGATAGAAACCTATGTGACGTTACTCACAATACAGTATTTGCTCTTGCTGTTTAAACTATGGCTCAGCAGGAGACCGCTCTTGCTGTTATTGTGTGTTTGAGCGTGTTTCTACTCGTTAATCATTGTGCTATAAATAACTACTGTACAAGTGATGATTAAATCTGTAGGAATTACAGTGGATCCTGACTCCAGGCAGTTTGAAGCCAACTATATGCCAACCTATTGGGAAATCATAGTATCATCTCATATGAGACATTTCTTAAAAACGTTTCATACAACGATAAAATAATTGTTTTTTTTTAAGTACATTAATTTAGCTTTTGTACACCAGACGTGTAACTGGGTGTATGGTCTGTCCCCCCAGCTATTGCTAACTGGGCGTATGGTCTGTACCCCCAGCTATTGCTAACTGGGCGTATGGTCTGTCCCCCCAGCTATTGCTAAATGGGCGTATGGTCTGTCCCCCCCCAGCTATTGCTAACTGGGCGTATGGTCTGTCCCCCCCAGCTATTGCTAACTGGGCGTATGGTCTGTCCCCCCCCAGCTATTGCTAACTGGGCGTATGGTCTGTCCCCCCCCAGCTATTGCTAACTGGGCGTATGGTCTGTCCCCCCCCAGCTATTGCTAACTGGGCGTATGGTCTGTCCCCCCCCAGCTATTGCTAACTGGGCGTATGGTCTGTCCCCCCCCAGCTATTGCTAACTGGGCGTATGGTCTGTCCCCCCCCAGCTATTGCTAACTGGGCGTATGGTCTGTCCCCCCCCAGCTATTGCTAACTGGGCGTATGGTCTGTCCCCCCCCAGCTATTGCTAACTGGGCGTATGGTCTGTCCCCCCCCAGCTATTGCTAACTGGGCGTATGGTCTGTCCCCCCCCAGCTATTGCTAACTGGGCGTATGGTCTGTCCCCCCCCAGCTATTGCTAACTGGGCGTATGGTCTGTCCCCCCCCAGCTATTGCTAACTGGGCGTATGGTCTGTCCCCCCCCAGCTATTGCTAACTGGGCGTATGGTCTGTCCCCCCCCAGCTATTGCTAACTGGGCGTATGGTCTGTCCCCCCCCAGCTATTGCTAACTGGGCGTATGGTCTGTCCCCCCCCAGCTATTGCTAACTGGGCGTATGGTCTGTCCCCCCCCAGCTATTGCTAACTGGGCGTATGGTCTGTCCCCCCCCCAGCTATTGCTAACTGGGCGTATGGTCTGTCCCCCCCCAGCTATTGCTAACTGGGCGTATGGTCTGTCTTCCAGCTATTGCTAACTGGGCGTATGGTCTGTCTTCCAGCTATTGCAAAACAGAGGACGAGTGCTTCCAGGAGAATCTGCTGCTGGCTATTACATACGACATGGCAGCTAAGAAGAGAAGGAAAGACTTCATGAACAACAACGCAAAGATTCCTTGTAAATTGAATCTACAGTATTACAGTACTGGCCAATGACATAATAAAGCGATTTACACAGTAAATGGTCCTCTGCACTGTGACGCTCAGTTTATTTTTTTTCCATGGACGTCCTCAATATCACTCTCTCTCTCTCTCTTTTTCCTACAGATTTCCACAAAGAGAAATGGATTTACGTCCACAAAGGAAGCACTAAAGAGGTAAGGAAGGACATTGTCAACATTATATAAACAGTTACGGTACCCCCCCCCCCGTTGCAGTGAAACCAGACACTAATACCCCATCGTGTAATTACCCCCAGCGTCATGGTTACTGCACTCTGGGAGAAGCCTTCAACCGGCTGGACTTCTGCAGCGCCATCAAGGACAGCAGGAGGTTCAACTATGTCGTCCGGGTGGGTTGACTTCTCTGTTAAATCATCATGAAGGGGTTACTATGAGATGGGAACATAACTTTATTGTTCATCTGGGGGTTACTATGAGATGGGAACATAACTTTATTGTTCATCTGGGGGTTACTATGAGACGGGAACATAACTTTATTGTTCATCTGGGGGTTACTATGAGACGGGAACATAACTTTATTGTTCATCATGAGGATGTGAATTGTCCTTCGGCGTCACCTTAGGAAAATGACAAATGTCACATTGTGCTTTCATACTAATGTAGTGTTGAACATTTTTAAATGGTGTTACCACAGAGAGTAGGGGGTTTAAAGGGTTAACCTCAGACACAGTACTGAGGGGGGTTTAAAGGGTTAACCTCAGACACAGTACTGAGGGGGGTTTAAAGGTTTAACCTCAGACACAGTACTGAGGGGGGTTTAAAGGGTTAACCTCAGACACAGTACTGAGGGGGTTTAAAGGGTTAACCTCAGACACAGTACTGAGGGGGGTTTAAAGGGTTAACCTCAGACACAGTACTGAGGGGGGTTTAAAGGGTTAACCTCAGACACAGTACGGAGGGGGGTTTAAAGGGTTAACCTCAGACACAGTACTGAGGGGGGTTTAAAGGGTTAACCTCAGACACAGTACTGAGGGGGGTTTAAAGGGTTAACCTCAGACACAGTACTGAGGGGGGTTTAAAGGGTTAACCTCAGACACAGTACTGAGGGGGGTTTAAAGGGTTAACCTCAGACACAGTACTGAGGGGGGTTTAAAAGGTTAACCTCAGACACAGTACTGAGGGGGGTTTAAAGGTTAACCTCAGACACAGTACTGAGGGGGGTTTAAAGGGTTAACCTCAGACACAGTACTGAGGGGGGTTTAAAGGGTTAACCTCAGACACAGTACTGAGGGGGGTTTAAAGGGTTAACCTCAGACACAGTACTGAGGGGGGTTTAAAGGGTTAACCTCAGACACAGTACTGAGGGGGGTTTAAAGGGTTAACCTCAGACACAGTACTGAGGGGGGTTTAAAGGGTTAACCTCAGACACAGTACTGAGGGGGGTTTAAAGGGTTAACCTCAGACACAGTACTGAGGGGGGTTTAAAGGGTTAACCTCAGACACAGTACTGAGGGGGGTTTAAAGGGTTAACCTCAGACACAGTACTGAGGGGGGTTTAAAAGGCTGGGTTATGTTCTGGGCATGTAGGTCTGTTCCTCGCTCTCTTCCTTGCTGTTTCTGTCTCTCTCTGCTGTTTCTGTCTCTCTCTGCTGTTTCTGTCTCTCTCTGCTGTTTCTGTCTCTCTCTGCTGTTTCTGTCTCTCTCTGCTGTTTCTGTCTCTCTCTCTCTCTGGGCCTTATCACTTCTCTCCAGACAAGAGGCTCTTTGGAGATATTCTCTTAACTTACAGCGGACTTTCAGGGAGCGAGAGAGAGATACTGTGTGTTTGGTTGTTTGTTTTGAACACATCTCTCTCTGTTGATTTTAAAAGAGAACTAGATTATTCTGAACAGTAAGTACAGACGATCATCAGCATAATATCTAGGTAACGGTAGTAGGGGTCGATATTGGTCTGGGATGTGTTGTCCAGCTTAGTGTACTACTGCTGCTGCATGGTATTAGTGAGGTTCTCGGTTACACAGACCAGGTTTACCGCAGATCAGGGAAATGATCACTGCGTCCCAAATAGCACTCTATTCCCTATATAATGTAGTGCACTACTTTGTCCAGGACCATAAATAGCACTCTATTCCCTATATAATGTAGTGCACTACTTTGTCCAGGACCCATAGGGTGACACAACAACGATCATGGAAACACAGCCACATGTTGATCTATTAGGCAATACTCTCTGGGTTAGTGGAAATGGAGACCGACAAAGCTACGTTGACGTTTAGTTAGTGTAGAGGGGTGGCTAAAAGTACACACACACATATACACAATGTCCTGACCTACTGCTGCCATTCCTCCACACACAGACACTTGTTGGGGCTGTGAAGAGGGGGGTTGGAGGGAGAGGAGAGGAGAGGCACACTTAGACACTTGAGGGAGGTGGAGGGGAGGGTAAAGCCTTCCGCGTGCTTCAGTTTGACTGGTGCCTAGCCGAACTCAATAAAAGACCTTCGCTTGAAAAACGAGGAAAAGGCGTCCATTTTGAGATGCTGTAGCCATTATACACTTCCTAAAAATGGTCAGAATTAATTGCAGATAACTCAATAAATCTTTCATTAATTATTATGAGATGTATGTGTGTGTGTGTGTGTGTGTGTGTGTGTTTTGTTAACCTCCCTTTTTCTCAATTATGATCTTGTCTCATCGCTGCAACGCCCCTACGTGCTCGGGAGGCGAAGGTCGAGTCATGCGTCCTCCGAAATGTGACCCGCCAAACCGCACTTCACAACACCCGCCTGCTTAACCCGGAAGCCAGCCGCACCAATGTGTCGGAGGAAACACCGTTCAACTGGCTACCGGAAGTCAGCCTGCAGGCGCCCGACCCGCCACAAGGAGTCGCTAGAGCGCAATAAGCCAAGTAAAGCCCCCCCCCCGGCCAAACCCTCCCCTAACCCGGACGATGCTGTGCCAATTGTGCGCCGTCCTATGGGACTCCCCGATCACGGATGGTTGTGACACCGCCTGGGAACGAACCCGGGTCGGCCTTCCCTGTAGCTCAGTTGGTAGAGCATGGTGTTTGCAACGCCAGGGTTGTGGGTTCGATTCCCACGGGGGTCCAGCACAGGAAGAGAAAAAAATGTATGAAATGTATGCATTCACTACTGTAAGTCGCTCTGGATAAGAGCGTCTGCTAAATGACTAAAATGTAAATGTAAAATGTAGTGACTCCTCTAGCGCTGCGATGCAGTGCCTGAAACCGCTTCGCCACTCGGGATCCGCCCCAGTGTCATTTCATTTTTACAGAGGAGATCTTAGTCGCACAATTTTTACAATCTAAACAAAGATGTTTGTTTCAATATTTTTCAAGTGGGGAAAAAAATGTGCATGAAAACGATTTTGCTCTTCGTTGAATGAAAACAAACCCTTCAACTGAAGAACTCCTACTGTTGACCAATCACTGGCAAAGGGGTGTAGACTGAGGCTACCGACTGAGGCTACCGACTGAGGCTACCGACTGAGGCTACCGACTGAGGCTACCGACTGAGGCTACCGACTGAGGCTACCGACTGAGGCTACCGACTGAGGCTACCGACTGAGTCTACCGACTGAGGCTACCGACTGAGGCTACCGACTGAGGCTACCGACTGAGGCTACCGACTGAGGCTACCGACTGAGGCTACCGACTGAGGCTACCGACTGAGGCTACCGACTGAGGCTACCGACTGAGGCTACCGACTGAGGCTACCGACTGAGGCTACCGACTGAGGCTACCGACTGAGGCTACCGACTGAGGCTACCGACTGAGGCTACCGACTGAGGCTACCGACTGAGCGACTGAGGCTACCGACTGAGGCTACCGACTGAGGCTACCGACTGAGGCTACCGACTGAGGCTACCGACTGAGGCTACCGACTGAGGCTACCGACTGAGGCTACCGACTGAGGCTACCGACTGAGGCTACCGACTGAGGCTACCGACTGAGGCTACCGACTGAGGCTACCGACTGAGGCTACCGACTGAGGCTACCGACTGAGGCTACCGACTGAGGCTACCGACTGAGGCTACCGACTGAGGCTACCGACTGAGGCTACCGACTGAGGCTACCGACTGAGGCTGGCCTCGAGGAAAAATGTTCTGCACAAACAACCGCAAAAAACCCTCACGAAGAACAGAAACGCCACTGAATGTGGTCATTTTATATCTATATATATATATATGTATATATCTATATCTATATATATATCTCAAACTGTTTGGGATGGGAAGCATGCGGACCCCTTAAGGGGCTCTTGTGTTGTGTTGGGGGGTGCTGCTGACAATGGTCACATGTCCTGTCCAGACTTGTGTAAGGACCAGTTTCTCCATGATGTCAGTAGCTGTGTGTTGTTACATGCCACCCTGGCCTGGCCGTGGTGTACACTGTGTTAGACTAGACACCCTGGCCTGGCCGTGGTGTACACTGTGTTAGACTAGACACCCTGGCCTGGCCGTGGTGTACACTGTGTTGGACTAGACACCCTGGCCTGGCCGTGGTGTACACTGTTAGACTAGACACCCTGCCCCAGCCAGGGCTTGGGCAACACGACCTGCCCCAGCCAGTGGGAACAGTGTTCTAGTGGCTTCTTTAAAGTGACAAGGATACTGTAGGCATGTAAACACACAGGGAGAGAGACACACACACACACACACACACACACACGCGCGCTCTCTCAAGCCCCTATAGGATTCATGCATAATGTCCCTTTCAAGAATGTGTCTGTGTATCCACTGAGTCATGATGGGCTAGAGAGTTCTAGCCAGGTGCAGAGTTTCCAAACACCTCCTCCTCCGTTCCAACAGTCTGCTGATAGTTAGAGACCTGGAGATTGTTGTTTTGAAATGAGCCCCGAGAGAGAAGCATAATAAGCAGTAAGTCATGGAGGAACAGCTTGAGTCCCAAATGGCACCCTATTCCCTTTTGTAGTGCACTACTTTAGACCAGGGCCTTGCTATTAGTGACGCAGAGACAGAGAAGTATAGCAAACAGTAAGTAATGGAGGAACAGAGAGTCTGTGAGTCTGACAGTAGGCTTGCTGATATTTATGTCTGTTTTGTCTCTTTCTCTCCCTCTCTCTCTCTCTCTCTAGCTGCTGGAGCTCATTGCCAAGTCCCAGCTGCCGTCGCTCAGCGGAGTGGCTCAGAAAAATTACATGAACATCCTGGAGAGAGTGGTGCAGAAAGGTGAGCTCTCTTTCTGTTTAAATCTCAAAGTCGGTCTTTCTCCCCCCTCTCTTCATGACTTCCTAGTTTTATTATTATTGTGTACCTGCATGCTTCCTCTTACCATGCTCAAGAGACCAGGTCATGTAAATGTCATCAAAACCGATTTGACCCATCATCTGGGTGACCGGCGTGTTTTAATGACAGAAGGTGTAATGATGCATGGTCGCTACATAATGGCGTGTTTTAATGACAGAAGGTGTAATGATGCATGGTCGCTACATAATGGCGTGTTTTAATGACAGAAGGTGTAATGATGCATGGTCGCTACATAATGGCGTGTTTTAATGACAGAAGGTGTAATGATGCATGGTCGCTACATAATGGCGTGTTTTAATGACAGAAGGTGTAATGATGCATGGTCGCTACATAATGGGGTTCTCAGTGGAAATAATAATAAACAGTCAACACACAGTCCTCTGTGGTCTGATTTTTATAAACTAAATGTCCCTTCAGCTAAACAAAGGATCAGGTTGTTTAGGACATGTTATGAAACCCATTGGTAGATCTAGAACTGGTGGTGTAAATGGCACCGCCGAGGAGGCACCGAACACCGTGTGTATTAACTGCATTGACACGTTTTTGTCCCTTTTTTTTTGGTTTTAATAAATAACACATTCATGATACAAAGTTCACTTCCGTTTTGTCTTCCTGAGAGTTGCTTGAACATGTTTTCTCTTGTCCTCTCCCTCCACAGTCCTGGATGACCAGCAGAATGTCCGTCCCATCAAGGAGCTCCTTCAGACCCTGTACGTGTCTCTGTGTGGTCTGGTGCAGGATATGGGGAAGTCTGTCCTGGTGGGAAACATCAACTGTTGGGTCCACCGCATGGAGAACATCCTGCAGTGGCAACAACAACTGGACAATATTCAGATCAACAGGGTGAGTAGGACAGGCTCAGCTAGTCAGCTAGTTAGTTAGCTAGTTAGCATGGAGAACATCCTGCAGTGGCAACAACAGCTGGACAATATTCAGATCAACAGGGTGAGTAGGACAGGCTCAGCTAGTCAGCTAGTTAGTTAGCTAGTTAGCATGGAGAACATCCTGCAGTGGCAACAACAGCTGGACAATATTCAGATCAACAGGGTGAGTAGGACAGGCTCAGCTAGTCAGCTAGTTAGTTAGCTAGTTAGCATGGAGAACATCCTGCAGTGGCAACAACAGCTGGACAATATTCAGATCAACAGGGTGAGTAGGACAGGCTCAGCTAGTCAGCTAGTTAGTTAGCTAGCTAGTTCGTTAGCATGGAGAACATCCTGCAGCGGCAACAACAGCTGGACAATATTCAGATCAACAGGGTGAGTAGGACAGGCTCAGCTAGTTAACTAGTTAGCATGGAGAACATCCTGCAGCGGGAACAACAGCTGGACAACATTCAGATCAACAGGGTGAGTAGGACAGGCTCAGTTAGCTAGTTAGCTAGTTAGTTAGTTAGCTAGTTAGCATGGAGAACATCCTACAGTGGCAACAACAGCTGGACAATATTCAGATCAACAGGGTGAGTAGGACAGGCTCAGCTAGTTAGCTAGTTAGCATGGAGAACATCCTGCAGCGGGAACAACAGCTGGACAACATTCAGATCAACAGGGTGAGTAGGACAGGCTCAGTTAGCTAGTTAGCTAGTTAGTTAGTTAGCTAGTTAGCATGGAGAACATCCTACAGTGGCAACAACAGCTGGACAATATTCAGATCAACAGGGTGAGTAGGACAGGCTCAGCTAGTTAGCTAGTTAGCATGGAGAACATCCTGCAGCGGGAACAACAGCTGGACAACATTCAGATCAACAGGGTTGAGCCCGACACATTTACAGGATGGAAAGGAATCTGTGAAGGAAAACGAAAGACTATATTAGAATGGGGGAAGGCCACTCTGGTCCTGGAAGACTGCAGCCATTTCCACATTTCTGGATTTTTCCTTCTTTGTTTTAGATCTGTGAGACCAGGTAGTTAGAATTCAGCCAATCACTGATATTGACACCCCCAGGACTAGAGATGCCTCCCTTTTTATTAGAAGGGATATAAGGAATATATTATTGCTGAAGAAAGGAAGCCAAACCAAAAGCTTCCCACCCTATGTAAGTCTCCGTGTCCCCCCCCCTCCTCCAGCCTGTGTCTAAGGGTATGACCCTAACAGACCTGCCTGCCAGCCTGCAGCTGAACATCATGGAGCGTCTGTCAGATGGCAGGGACCTGGTCAGTCTGGGACAGGTGACTCCAGACCTGGGGCAACTCACTGAGGACAGGCTGCTGTGGAAGAGGCTCTGCCAGTACCACTTCACTGACAGACAGGTACAGACTTGTATTTATTTATATATACACACACACACACACACAGTCTTGTATAACTAACTTTGTGGGGACACAATTCAGTCCCATTCAAAATCGTATTTACCTTAACCTGAAACTCTAACCCTAACCCTAACCCTAGCTCCTAACCCTTAACCTAACTCTAACCCTAAACCCCCTAGTAATAGTATTGGACCTTGTGGGGACCAACAAATGTCCCCAGTTGGTCAACTTTTTGTTTGTTTATTATTCTTGTAGGGACTTCTGGTCCACACAAGGATAGTTAAACACATGTGTACACACACACACACACACACACACACACACACACACACACACACACAGGCCGATGTCCCCACAAGTATAGTTAAACACGCACACACACACACACACACACACACACACACACACACACACACAGGCCGATGTCCCCACAAGTATAGTTAAACACGTACACAGACACACACACACACAGGTCGATGTCCCCACAAGTATAGTTAAACACGTGTACACACACACACACACACACACACACACACAGGTCGATGTCCCCACAAGGATAGTAAAACAGTAAACGCACACAGTGCTTTTGGAGTATTCAGACCCTTTTGACTTTTTCCACATTTTGTTACGTTACAGCCTTATTCTAAAATGGATTTAAATTAGTTTTTTCCCCCTTAATCTACACACAATACCCCATAAGGACAAACATTTTGCACATTTTATAAAAAAATACAAACCGGAAATATCACATTACATAAGTATTCAGACCCTTTACTCAGTACTTTGTTGAAGCACCTTTGGCAGCGATTACAGCATCGAATCTTCTTGGGTATGACGCTACAAGCTTGGCACACCTGTATTTGGGGAGTTTCTCTCATTCTTCTCTGCAGATCCTCTCAAGCTCTGTCAGGTTAGATGGGGAGCATCGCTGCACAGCTATTTTCAGGTCTCTCCAGAGATGTTCGATCGGGCTCAAGTCCGGGCTCTGGCTGGGCCACTCAGAGACTTCTCCCAAAGCCACTCCTGTATTGTCTTGGCTGTCTGTTTAGGGTCGTTGTCCTGTTGGAAGGTGAACCTTCGCCCCAGTCTGAGGTCCTAAGCGCTCTTGAGCAGGTTTTCATCAAATCATGTCCAATCAATTGAATTTACCACCAAGTGGACTCCAATCAAGTTGTAGAAAAATCTCCAAGGATGACCAATGGAAACAGGATGCACCTGAGCTCAATTTCAAGTCTCATAGCAAAGGGTCTTATGTAAATAAGATATTCGTTTTTAATTTCTAATTCATTTGCATAAATTTCGAAAACCTGTTTTCGCTTTGTCATTGTTGGGTATTGTGTGTAGATTGAGGATATATATTTTTTTAATCCAATTTTACAATAAGGCTGTAACGTAACAAAATGTAGAAAAAATCAATGGGCCCTGAATTCTTTCTGAATTGCACTGTACCTCCGCACAGTTTAGGGTTTTCATGGTCTTAATAGAATAAATGGATACCAGCTTCACCCGACTGTTATGAAGCCTCATTGAACCCAGCTCTGCACCACACGTAGTTAAGAAGCAATCAAAACAAGCTGAATGTGTCTCTCTCCTTTTTTTTTTGTTGCAGTGCATATCTCAAAAGCTGCATGCGTTTGACAAACAGGACAACACCTCTGATCTGCCACTCAAAAGGCCATGGAGTAAAAAAAATGAATCAAGGTTGTGTGTGTGTGTTCTCTGTGCAGATCCGTAAGCGTCTGATGGTGTCAGACAAGGGCCAGTTGGAGTGGAAGAAGATGTACTTTAAGCTGTGTCGCTGCTACCCTGTCAGAGAGCAATACAGTGAAACCCTGCACTTCTGTACACACTGCCACATCCTCTTCTGGAAGGTAGTGTTGGGAACACTTCCAAATCTCTCATTCCAACATCTCTCTCTCTCTTGCGCGCTCTCTCTCTCTCTCTCTTGCGCGCTCTCTCTCTCTCTCTTGCGCGCTCTCTCTCTCTCTCTTGCGCGCTCTCTCTCTCTCTCTCTTGCGCGCTCTCTCTCTCTCTTTGCGCGCGCTCTCTCTCCTCTCTCTTGCGCTGCTCTCTCTCTCTCTCTCTTGCGCGGCTCTTCCCTCTTCTCTCTCTTGCGCGCTCTCCTTCTCTCTCTCTCTTTGGCGCGCTTCCTCTCTCTCTCTCTTGCGCGCTCTCTCTCTCTCTCTTCTCTGGCTCTCCTCTTCTCTTTTCGCGCGCTCTTCTCTTCTCTTCTTGCTGCGCTCTCTGCTCTCTCTACTTGCGCGCTCTCTCTCTCTCTCTTGCGCGCTCTCTCTCTTCTCTCTTGTCGCTCTCCTCTCTCTCCTTGCGGCCTCTCTTCTCTCTCTTGCTGCGCCGCTCTCTCTCTCTCTTGCGCTCTCTCTCTCTCTTGCGCGCTCTCTCTCTCTTGCGCGCTCTCTCTCTCTTGCGCTCTCTCTCTCTCTCTTGCGCTCTCTCTCTCTCTCTTGCGCTCTCTCTCTCTCTCTTGCGCTCTCTCTCTCTCTCTTGCGCGCTCTCTCTCTCTCTTGCGCGCTCTCTCTCTCTCTTGCGCGCTCTCTCTCTCTTGCGCGCTCTCTCTCTCTTGCGCTCTCTCTCTCTCTCTTGCGCTCTCTCTCTCTCTCTGCGCGCTCTCTCTCTCTCTCTTGCGCGCTCTCTCTCTCCTCCTTGCGCGCTTCTCTCTCTCTCTCTTGCGCGCCTCTCTCTCTCCTCTTGCGGGCTCTCTCCTCTCTCTTGCGCGCTCTCTCTCTCTCTCTGCGCGCTCTCTCTCTCTCTCTTGCGCGCCTCTCTCTCTCTCTTGCGCGCTCTCTCTCTCTCTCTGCGCGCTCTCTCTCTCTCTCTTGCGCGCTCTCTCTCTCTCTCTCTTGCGCGCTCTCTCTCTCTCTCTCTGCGCGCTCTCTCTCTCTCTCTCTTGCGCGCTCTCTCTCTCTCCTGCCGCTCTCTCTCTCTCTCTCTTCTGCGCGCTCTCTCTCTCTCTCTCTTGCGCGCTCTCTCTCCTCTCTTGCGCGCGCTCTCTCTCTCTCTCTTGTGCGCTCTCTCTCTCTTGCGCGCTCTCTCTCTCTCTTGCGCGCTCTCTCTCTCTCTTGCGCGCTCTCTCTCTCTTGCGCGCTCTCTCTCTCGCGCGCTCTCTCTCTTGCGCGCTCTCTCTCTCTTGCGCGCTCTCTCTCTCTTGCGCGCTCTCTCTCTCTCTTGCGCTCTCTCTCTCTCTCTTGCGCGCTCTCTCTCTCTCTCTCTTGCGCGCTCTCTCTCTCTCTCTTGCGCTCTCTCTCTCTCTTGCGCTCTCTCTCTCTCTCTTGCGTGCTCTCTCTCTCTCTTGCGCTCTCTCTCTCTCTCTCTCTCTCTCTCTCTCTGTCTCTCTCTCTCTCTCTCTCTCTTGCGCTGCTCTCTCTCTCGCTCTCTCGCTCTCTCTCTCTGTCTCTCTGTCTCTCTCTCTCTCTCGCTCTCTCGCTCTCTCGCTCTCTCGCTCTCTCGCTCTCTCGCTCTCTCGCTCTCTCGCTCTCTCGCTGTCTCTCTCTCTGTCTCTCTCTCTGTCTCTCTCTCTGTCTCTCTCTCTGTCTCTCTCTCTGTCTCTCTCTCTGTCTCTCTCTCTGTCTCTCTCTCTGTCTCTCTCTCTGTCTCTCTCTCTCTCTCTCGCGCTGCTCTCTCTCTCTCTCTCTCTCTCTCTCTCTCTCGCGCTGCTCTCTCTCTCTCTCTCTCTCTCAATTCATATACAAGTAACACTTTTCTTATTACATAGTAATTAGAGTTATTTTTTTCTTTAGAATTAATTTACTCTACTAAATTCTCTCTCTCTGTGTGTGGTTTCAGGATACAAACCACCCTTGCACAGCCAACAACACAGAGAGCTGCTGTAAGCCTGTTTCTCCACAAGGCTTTATCAACCTCTTCAAGTTCTGAGAGCCACACAGAGCCTGAGTGACTTTTGTACATACAGTACAGAACTGTTTATAGTGCAATCGATGGATTCAAACAGGCCCTTAGTATGTGTATAGTGGTGATGGTGCATTTGATTCCTGGTCCCCATGACACTGGGGAGAGGAAGCAGTGGGGAAATGATGCAATCAAATTCTTGGACGGGAGAGCTGAGGATTCTGGGAGCTGGAGTTCTTCAGCTAAGAACAAGTGAACTTGACAAACTGATCAAAGAGGTGGAACAAGAAGAGGGGGATGAGATGGAACAGAGTACTCTGAAGTTTATTAATAAGTTTGGTCCTTTTTAAAAATATATTTTTTTTAATTCAAATTAAATGCACTTCTCTTCCTGAGTGCAGTTGTGGCATGGCTACCGTAACAGCATACTAAGTTTAAGCATTTTCCAGAAAGGAAATAATTTGCAAAAGTGAATTTGTTTAGTTTTAAATGGGGCTGTCAAACGATTAAAATAGTTAATAGCATTAGTAATATTTTTTTTATTTGATCAAATTTGGCCCTACATTTCCCCCCCCCCCCCCCATTTTAAAAAGCAGTGCATTGAGTTATAGGCATACTATGTTTGGATTGTAAGGGAAAGAGACAAAATATTTTATCAGTGTTTTTAATGGCATTTAAACTAATAACAGCACTAAAGTCACTGCTAACATAGATGTTAATGCTCCCAATGTTTCAGTAGGCCTTCTCCCTCTTTATCAATGTTTCAGTAGGCCTTCTCCCTCTTTATCAATGTTTCAGTAGGCCTTCTCCCTCTTATCAATGTTTCAGTAGGCCTACTCCCTCTTATCAATGTTTCAGTAGGCCTTCTCCCTCTTATCAATGTTTCAGTAGGCCTTCTCCCTCTTATCAATGTTTCAGTAGGCCTTCTCCCTCTTTATCAATGTTTCAGTAGGCCTTCTCCCTCTTTATCAATGTTTCAGTAGGCCTTCTCCCTCTTTATCAATGTTTCAGTAGGCCTTCTCCCTCTTTATCAATGTTTCAGTAGGCCTACTCCCTCTTTATCAATGTTTCAGTAGGCCTACTCCCTCTTTATCAATGTTTCAGTAGGCCTTCTCCCTCTTATCAATGTTTCAGTAGGCCTACTCCCTCTTTATCAATGTTTCAGTAGGCCTACTCCCTCTTTATCAATGGTTCAGTAGGCCTTCTCCCTCTTATCAATGGTTCAGTAGGCCTTCTCCCTCTTTATCAATGTTTCAGTAGGCCTACTCCCTCTTATCAATGTTTCAGTAGGCCTTCTCCCTCTTATCAGTGTTCTTGAAGTTTAACACTTCCTCATTTGCCACACACACTCAAGTATTGAAAGCTTCAGGCGTTCTCAATGAGCGGTTTTCTGATTGGAGTGTTGACTATAAGGAAATAGAATTGTATCCATGGAGACAACGAGCTTTTTAAACCTGTCAAATGTTATGACTTCTACAGAATACATTAACAACCGATCAGCCAGGCCTGAGGTCATGTCAGATATAATACAGGTATTAGATCTAGCCTAGGATACTGAGCCATGTTCTTCAACATCAACTAGTCACAAACTGCTAATAGAATTGGGATACTTTTCTGAACTTAACCTGAAAAACGAAAACAGTAACGTTAGGGGAATGGATTTCCTGTTTTTGATTAAAATCATTGGGGGAAGTTAGCTAACTAGTTGATTCAAGATACAATCAGGCGTGGCATTGTAAACATTTAGTTTGGTTGGCTAGCTAGCGTTAGCATAACTAGCTAACTGCTTTTGTACAAATGATGTTCTTGCTGTTATCTAAAGAAACGCCTGGGAATGTGTTTATGGTTGAACTTCATGTCAGTTTTCCAGTTGAACTGTTGTTGAAAGCTGTGCGCGTAGTGCACCACAAGAGACCGACAGCGCTACTGAGACCGAGGTCACACTGACTGAGAGGGTGACCAGGCGCAGAGCGTGTTGTGTGTTGCGCTTAAAACGGTCCGTGTGGAAACAGGCGCTCAAAAAGGGTCCGTGTGATGAAGAAATGGAGACATGATTAACGGTGTCCAATTTGTTTTCACGGAATTACAAATGTCACGCGTTATTAACGAGTTAACTTTGACAGCCCCAAGTTTTAAAACATAATGGCTTTCATTTTCAAAAAGAAAAAGGCAGGGAAATATATTAACTGATTTGAAGTTTGAAATTAGTTTGGCTCAATTTCAAGGACAAAACAAATTTCAAGTTTTGTGTTTAACGTTTTTGGAAACATTAGACTTTTTTTGATAACCTGGGAAAGTGGAGAGAGATATCCGGCCTTAGCTTTGGCATTGGGGGGACACATTTTGGGAGAGTTATTTTATTTTTACTAAGGTGTTTTTCACCAAAGTTGACTGGTTTGATATTCTTTGATATGTTGACTGCATATATTTTCTAAAACCCAACCCTCCCCTTTTTTTCACTTTGTATATATTTGATATATAAAAGGTTTTTGTATGAATGTGTTTGTATTGTGCTTGTGTGTAGTCACTAGCTGCTAATGCTTTACCAACGATATTACAAAGACACTGAACAATAATAGATATGGTGTTGTGCCCAAGAGCAGCTGGTTAAGAACAAAAGTGGGTTTTCAGATTCTTGTGTTTTAACTTTTTAATCTAGGAGACATTTATTTACAAGAAGAAATGACATGGTACTGAAGGAGCAGCTTTGAAAACCTATATATTTTAAAAGCTTGAAGGACTTTTTTAAATGATTCAAAACATGTTTATTTATGGCTTCCTGCATGATGCTATTTTTTTTTTATACCCAGATGTTTTTCTTTTCTAAATGATTTGTCTGTCTGACATATTGAATAACCTGTTTTGATGGGAACAGGAAGCATGATGGAACTACCTGTGTTGAGTGGTTTAATCTTGTATCCGTCTGCGTCCCAAATGGGACCCTACCCCCCCCCCAATATAGTGCACTATATGAGCCCTGGTCAAAAGTATTAGCATTCCATTTGGGACGTAGTCTTTGACCCCTATTCACACTGCCTAGGCAGTAGAGTAATGTCTAATACATGCAGTGTAATTGTGTGTCATGTTTCTGTTCAATAAATAAACTGAAAATACTTGATTTTTTTGTTGTTTTAGCTGTTTCCATGAATATTTAGTCATTTGTCCACTGTTATTGGAATATGAATTAAATGCACTAATGAAAATATTCTAGCTGTGATGATCATCCCAAGGTTTATTTAACTAGTCAATGACCATGATCCCAAGTTGCAACCCATGTCATACGGTACTGGTATTTACCATGCAGTCCAGAATCTAAAATCCCTTTTTATATTGGGCTCACACAGAGAATACGATCCAAAACATTTCAGCATTATTTGTTGTCCAGCATTCTGTCAGTCATAGCTCAATTACGCCATCAACTGACGACTTGACTTTACTGCAGCGTGATCTTCTCTATTGGCTGATCAGTCCTGGTACTGCAGAATGGTCCTCTATTCATTGGCCAGTGACTGACTAAATAGGCCATTTTTTTTGCATGTATGTAAAAAGTAACCAGTCCACAGCAGGTTTCAAATCAAAATCTAATTTTATTTGTCACATGCGCCAAATACAACATGTGAAATGCTTACTTTACAAGCCATTAACCAACAATGCAATTTTAAGAAAAAAAGTGTTAACTGAAGTAAAAACTAAATAAAGAAAATACATTTTCAATGTTATAAAAATAAATATCTAACATTCAATTAAATCAACTGATAATTCAAGTATATGAAGACGCTATAAATAAACACCAGTCAGTAAAGCAGAGATTTTACAGGAGCTAAGTGTCTTAGTTCGCCATAGGACTCTGGTCTATAGTAGTGCACTATATAGGGAATAGGGCTCTGGTCTAAAGTAGTGCACTATGTAGGGAATAGGGCTCTGGTCTAAAGTAGTGCACTATATAGGGAATAGGGCTCTGGTCTATAGTAGTGCACTATATAGGGAATAGGGCTCTGGTCTATAGTAGTGCACTATGTAGGGAATAGGGCTCTGGTCTAAAGTAGTGCACTATATAGGGAATAGGGCTCTGGTCTAAAGTAGTGCACTATATAGGGAATAGGGCTCTGGTCTATAGTAGTGCACTATATAGGGAATAGGGCTCTGGTCTAAAGTAGTGCACTATGTAGGGAATAGGGCTCTGGTCTAAAGTAGTGTCTTAGTTCGCCATAGGACTCTGGTCTAAAGTAGTGCACTATGTAGGGAATAGGGTGGATTCTGGTCAAAAGTAGTGCACTAGGATGCCATTTTAGACACACATTAGTTTAAACATATGTGTGTTAATGACAGCGGCGGCTACCAATACTTGTTAGCCCATTAAAATACCAATTTGTCATGAAGTGCATTTGCTAACCCAACGAGGTCCTGTCCACAGTGGTATGTAACATATCACCCTGGTCTGTAGAGTGAGGTTGTTCTCTCTAACCGTTGAAGTTTGTCTGAACAGTTATATATTTTACTGCATCGTCAGCTCTACTGTAGTTTTCCTATCTATGTGAGGTCACTGTACATTCATTTCATGTATTTACCTTCATAATCCTAGACTATCTACGTGCAAAGAAATATCCATTGTGTTAAAAATGTCAAAGAAACTCTCTCACTTAAACACTACTAGACACCATTCACATTTAGGATAGATTCCTGGAGAACCTTCCATAAGAGAATGTTAGATTCCTGAAGAATCTTCCATAAGAGAATGTTGTGATAGATTCCTGGAGAACCTTCCATAAGAGAATGTTGTTAGATTCCTGGAGGAACCTTCCATAAGAGAATGTTAGATTCCTGAAGAACCTTCCATAAGAGAATGTTGTTAGATTCCTGGAGAACCTTCCATAAGAGAATGTTGTGATAGATTCCTGGGAGAACCTTCCATAAGAGAATGTTGTTAGATTCCTGGAGAACCTTCCATAAGAGAATGTTGTTAGATTCCTGGAGAACCTTCCATAAGAGAATGTTGTTAGATTCCTGGAGAACCTTCCATAAGAGAATGTTGTGATAGATTCCTGGAGGAACCTTCCATAAGAGAATGTTGTGTTAGATTCCTGGAGGAACCTTCCATAAGAGAATGTTGTTAGATTCCTGGAGAACCTTCCATAAGAGAATGTTGTTAGATTCCTGGAGAACCTCCCACAAGAGAATGTTGTTAGATTCCTGGAGAACCTTCCATAAGAGAATGATGAATGCATACTTCATACAGTGTATGGCAGTAGATCATTTCCATAGCAAATACCATAACGCATTTCATATGGAGAATGACGTTTTGTAGCTTTTCTATGTGATTCACATGTTAGAGTGGGGAGGTGTTATATCCACACTACATATGCATCCTAAATAGCATCCTAAATGGCATCCTAAATGTCGTCCTTCATGAATGGCACGCAACCTACATCTATCATACACCTATGTATCCAATCAATATCCTCCTGGACATCAACGTTGGCCTCAATCCCTCAGTAGGGATATCTTTCTGTGGAAGGATCAATGATCGCTGTCTTTCTGATGATATATTAATAACCCTTGTGTTTCTATTGATCGTTGACCTGACAGCCAGCAACATTCTTTATTGGTACGGAGAACCTTCAGGAGGTCCTGATGAACACATGGAGAGATCCACCAGTACTGGAACTCTTCACTGTATTCCATTGGGATGGATGATATTTATCTTGTAGTATAGTACATATAATACATGTGTTCAATGGGTGTTCCAGGAGGAGGGTTGTGATGCCTTCTATGAAGCCTGGGCACCAGGGAGGGTTGTGATGCCCTCTATGAAGCCATGTGGGAGGTTTGGCTGGGTACCAGAGAGGGTTCTAATTCCCAGCTGCCATGTGGGAGGTTTGGCTGGGTACCAGAGAGGGCTCTGATTCCCAGCTGCCATGTGGGAGGTTTGGCTGGGTACCAGAGAGGGTTCTGATTCCCAGCTGCCATGTGGGAGGTTTGGCTGGGTACCAGGGAGGGTTCTGATTCCCAGCTGCCATGTGGGAGGTTTGGCTGGGTACCAGGGAGGGTTCTGATTCCCAGCAGCCATGTGGGAGGTTTGGCTGGGTACCAGGGAGGGTTCTGATTCCCAGCAGCCATGTGGGAGATTTGGCTGGGTACCAGGGAGGGTTCTGATTCCCAGCAGCCATGTGGGAGGTTTGGCTGGGTACCAGGGAGGGTTCTGATTCCCAGCTGCCATGTGGGAGGTTTGGCTGGGTACCAGGGAGGGTTCTGATTCCCAGCTGCCATGTGGGAGGTTTGGCTGGGTACCAGGGAGGGTTCTGATTCCCAGCTGCCATGTGGGAGGTTTGGCTGGGCTCCAGAGAGGGTTCTGATTGGCTGGGCTGGCTGCTTGGTGTAGGATGATATAGTCCCTGATCATGTAGTCTACACTCCTCTGATTGGCCCTTCCTGCAGGCAACAATAGCAGAAGTGTTATCATCAAACCAACAGAAAGTAATTTTTCATCGTTCAAAAGTATTTGATCTTGTGTGATCCTAACTTTCAAGATAGAAGAACTTGAATGGAAAAGGGAAAGTAGAGGGATAATGGCCATTGTCTACATAAACCATACAGCAGCATGCATGCTAAGCTAGGCCAGGGAAGAGTAGTTACCAGTCACGTGCTGCTAAGCTAGGCCAGAGAAGAGTTGTTACCAGTCACGTGCTGCTAAGCTAGGCCAGGGAAGAGTAGTTACCAGTCACGTGCTGCTAAGCTAGGCCAGAGAAGAGTAGTTACCAGTCACGTGCTGCTAAGCTAGGCCAGAGAAGAGTAGTTACCAGTCACGTGCTGCTAAGCTAGGCCAGAGAAGAGTAGTTACAGGTCACGTGCTGCTACGCTAGGCCAGGGAAGAGTAGTTACCAGTCACGTGCTGCTAAGCTAGGCCAGAGAAGAGTAGTTACCAGTCACGTGCTGCTAAGCTAGGCCAGAGAAGAGTAGTTACCAGTCACGTGCTGCTAAGCTAGGCCAGAGAAGAGTAGTTACCAGTCACGTGCTGCTACGCTAGGCCAGAGAAGAGTAGTTACCAGTCACGTGCTGCTACGCTAGGCCAGAGAAGAGTAGTTACCAGTCACGTGCTGCTAAGCTAGGCCAGAGAAGAGTAGTTACCAGTCACGTGCTGCTAAGCTAGGCCAGAGAAGAGTATTACCAGTCACGTGCTGCTAAGCTAGGCCAGAGAGAGTAGTTACCAGTCACGTGCTGCTACGCTAGGCCAGAGAAGAGTAGTTACCAGTCACGTGCTGCTACGCTAGGCCAGAGAAGAGTAGTTACCAGTCACGTGCTGCTAAGCTAGGCCAGAGAAGAGTAGTTACCAGTCACGTGCTGCTAAGCTAGGCCAGAGAAGAGTAGTTACCAGTCACGTGCTGCTAAGCTAGGCCAGAGAAGAGTAGTTACCAGTCACGTGCTGCTAAGCTAGGCCAGAGAAGAGTAGTTACCAGTCACGTGCTGCTAAGCTAGGCCAGGGAAGAGTAGTTACCAGTCACATGCTGCTAAGCTAGGCCAGGGAAGAGTAGTTACCAGTCACGTGCTGCTAAGCTAGGCCAGAGAAGAGTAGTTACCAGTCACGTGCTGCTAAGCTAGGCCAGAGAAGAGTAGTTACCAGTCACGTGCTGCTAAGCTAGGCCAGAGAAGAGTAGTTACCAGTCACGTGCTGCTACGCTAGGCCAGGGAAGAGTAGTTACCAGTCACGTGCTGCTAAGCTAGGCCAGAGAAGAGTAGTTACCAGTCACGTGCTGCTAAGCTAGGCCAGAGAAGAGTAGTTACCAGTCACGTGCTGCTAAGCTAGGCCAGAGAAGAGTAGTTACCAGTCACGTGCTGCTAAGCTAGGCCAGAGAAGAGTAGTTACCAGTCACGTGCTGCTAAGCTAGGCCAGAGAAGAGTAGTTACCAGTCACGTGCTGCTAAGCTAGGCCAGAGAAGAGTAGTTACCAGTCACGTGCTGCTAAGCTAGGCCAGGAAGAGTAGTTACCAGTCACGTGCTGCTAAGCTAGGCCAGGGAAGAGTAGTTACCAGTCACGTGCTGCTAAGCTAGGCCAGGGAAGAGTAGTTACCAGTCACGTGCTGCTAAGCTAGGCCAGAGAAGAGTAGTTACCAGTCACGTGCTGCTAAGCTAGGCCAGAGAAGAGTAGTTACCAGTCACGTGCTGCTAAGCTAGGCCAGGGAAGAGTAGTTACCAGTCACGTGGTGCTAAGCTAGGCCAGAGAAGAGTAGTTACCAGTCACGTGCTGCTACGCTAGGCCAGAGAAGAGTAGTTACCAGTCACGTGCTGCTAAGCTAGGCCAGAGAAGAGTAGTTACCAGTCACGTGCTGCTAAGCTAGGCCAGAGAAGAGTAGTTACCAGTCACGTGCTGCTAAGCTAGGCCAGAGAAGAGTAGTTACCAGTCACGTGCTGCTAAGCTAGGCCAGAGAAGAGTAGTTACCAGTCACGTGCTGCTAAGCTAGGCCAGAGAAGAGTAGTTACCAGTCACGTGCTGCTAAGCTAGGCCAGAGAAGAGTAGTTATCAGTCACGTGCTGCTAAGCTAGGCCAGAGAAGAGTAGTTACCAGTCACGTGCTGCTAAGCTAGGCCAAAGAAGAGTAGTTACCAGTCACGTGCTGCTAAGCTAGGCCAGAGAAGAGTAGTTACCAGTCACGTGCTGCTAAGCTAGGCCAGAGAAGAGTAGTTACCAGTCACGTGCTGCTAAGCTAGGCCAAAGAAGAGTAGTTACCAGTCACGTGCTGCTAAGCTAGGCCAGAGAAGAGTAGTTACCAGTCACGTGCTGCTAAGCTAGGCCAGAGAAGCGTAGTTACCAGAGTCAGTACAGCTCACATAGAGGAACGTTCTCCCTTTCAGAGTTCTGAATGATCCACTCTATAGCATCCCAACCCTATAGAGACAGTAACACACAGAGGGAGGGACAGAGAAGACATGGTTAAAGTCAGACACACGGAGATGTTTAAAGACAGTTTGGACCGTGGACCATCTCTCTTCACAGTCGAGAAAGCATACAGGAAACGCTGCATGCAGAGCACGCTCCAGAACTGTTACATCGGTATCGCTTAACCTGTCTGGGCTAGGGGGCAGTATTTTCACGGCCGGATAAAAAACGTACCCGATTTAAACTGGTTACTACTCTTGCCTAGAAATTAGAATATGCATATTATTAGTAGATTTGGAAATAAAACACTAACGTTTCTAAAACTGTTTGAATGGTGTCTGTGAGTATAACAGAACTCATATGGCAGGCCAAAACCTGAGAAGATTCCATACAGGAAGTGCCTTGTCTGACAATTTGTTGTCCTTCTGTTGCATCTCTATCAAAAATACAGCATCTGTGCTGTAACGTGACACTTTCTAAGGCTTCCATTGGCTCTCTAAAGCCGCCAGAAAGTGGAATGGGGTGTCTGCTGTCTCTGGGCAAAGTACAGCAGCAGAGTTTGTAAGTGGTCAGCCTGGGGACAGTGAGACTGGAGACGCGCGTTCACGAGACTTCTCCATTTTTTTCTTTCAGGCTTTGAATGAATACAACGTTGTCCGGTTGGAATATTATCGCTATTTTACGAGAAAAATAGCATAAAAATTGATTTTAAACAGAGTTTGACATGCTTCTAAGTACAGTAATGGAATATTTTGATATTTTTTGTCACGAAATGCGCTCGCGCGTTACCCTTTGGATAGTGACCTGAACGCACGAACAACACGGAGGTATTTGGATATAACTATGGATTATTTGGAACCAAAACAACATTTGTTGTTGAAGTAGAAGTCCTGGGAGTGCATTCTGACAAAGAACAGCAAAGGTAATCCAATATTTCTAATAGTAATTCTGAGTTTAGTGAGCCCCAAACTTGGTGGGTGTCAAATTAGCTAGCCTGTGATGGCCGAGCTATGTACTCAGAATATTGCAAAATGTGCTTTCGCCGAAAAGCTATTTCAAAATCTGACATAGCGTTTGCATAAAGGAGTTCTGTATCTATAATTCTTAAAATAATTGTTTTGTATTTTGTCAACGTTTATCATGAGTAATTTAGTAAATTCACCGGAAGTTTGCGGTGGGTATGCTAGTTCTGAACATCACATGCTAATGTAAAAAGCTGTTTTTTGATATAAATATGAACTTGATTGAACAAAACATGCATGTATTGTATAACATAATGTCCTAGGAGTGTCATCTGATGAAGATCATCAAAGGTTAGTGCTGCATTTAGCTGTGTTTTGGGTTTATGTGACATATATGCTTGCTTTGAAAATGGCTGTGTGATTATTTTTGGCAGGGTACTCACCTGACATAATCTAATGTTTTGCTTTCGCTGTAAAGCCTTTTTGAAATCGGACAATGTGGTTAGATTAACGAGAGTCTTGTCTTTAAAATGGTGTAAAATAGTCATGTTTGAGAAATTGAAGTTATAGCATTTTTGAGGAATTTCTATTTTGCGCCACGCGATTCCACAGGCTGTTGACTAGGTGGGACGTTCCCAGAGAGGTTAATAAAGCAGATTCTGCAGAGTAACGTTTTACAACAGTACCTTTCTGGCGTTAGCTGACATTCTGAGGGCCATCATTCCCTCCAGGTAACTGCTCAAACTGACTCCTTTTACTGTGATGATGGCCTCCTGGGTCAGAACAGTACTGACAGGGACAGAGGAGGAGTGGAGGGGTGGAGGGGGGAACAAGATAGTTAGAACAGCACTGAGAGGGACAGAGGAGGAGTGGAGGGAGGAGCAGGATAGTTAGAACAGCACTGAGAGGGACAGAGGAGGAGTGGAGGGAGGAGCAGGATAGTTAGAACAGCACTGAGAGGGACAGAGGAGGGGTGGAGGGGGGAACAGGATAGTTAGAACAGCACTGAGAGGGACAGAGGAGGAGTGGAGGGAGGAGCAGGATAGTTAGAACAGCACTGAGAGGGACAGAGGAGGGGGGGAGGGAGGAGCAGGATAGTTAGAACAGCACTGAGAGGGACAGAGGAGGAGTGGAGGGAGGAGCAGGATAGTTAGAACAGCACTGAGAGGGACAGAGGAGGGGTGGAGGGGGGAACAGGATAGTTAGAACAGCACTGAGAGGGACAGAGGAGGAGTGGAGGGGGGGAACAGGATAGTTAGAACAGCACTGAGAGAGACAGAGGAGGAGTGGAGGGGGGGAACAGGATAGTTAGAACAGCACTGAGAGGGACAGAGGAGGGGTGGAACAGGATAGTTAGAACAGCACTGAGAGGGACAGAGGAGGGGTGGAACAGGATAGTTAGAACAGCACTGAGAGGGACAGAGGAGGGGTGGAACAGGATAGTTAGAACAGCACTGAGAGGGACAGAGGAGGAGTGGAGGGGGGGAACAGGATAGTTAGAACAGCACTGAGAGGGACAGAGGAGGGGTGGAACAGGATAGTTAGAACAGCACTGAGAGGGACAGAGGAGGGGTGGAGGGGGGGAACAGGATAGTTAGAACAGCACTGAGAGGGACAGAGGAGGGGTGGAACAGGATAGTTAGAACAGCACTGAGAGGGACAGAGGAGGAGTGGAGGGGGGGAACAGGATAGTTAGAACAGCACTGAGAGGGACAGAGGAGGGGTGGGGGGGGGGAACAGGATAGTTAGAACAGCACTGAGAGGGACAGAGGAGGGGTGGAACAGAATAGTTAGAACAGCACTGAGAGGGACAGAGGAGGGGTGGAGGGGGGGAACAGGATAGTTAGAACGGCACTGAGAGGGACAGAGGAGGGGTGGAACAGAATAGTTAGAACAGCACAGACGGACAGAGGAGGGGTGGAGGGGGGGAACAGGATAGTTAGAACAGCACTGAGAGGGACAGAGGAGGGGTGGAGGGGGGGAACAGGATAGTTAGAACAGCACTGAGAGAGACAGAGGAGGAGTGGAGGGGGGGAACAGGATAGTTAGAACAGCACAGAGAGGGACAGAGGAGGGGTGGAACAGAATAGTTAGAACAGCACTGAGAGGGACAGAGGAGGGGTGGAGGGAGGAACAGGATAGTTAGAACAGCACTGAGAGGGACAGAGGAGGAGTGGAGGGGGGAACAGGATAGTTAGAACAGCACTGAGAGGGACAGAGGAGGGGTGGAGGGGGGGAACAGGATAGTTAGAACAGCACTGAGAGGGACAGAGGAGGGGTGGAGGGGGGGAACAGGATAGTTAGAACAGCACTGAGAGGGACAGAGGAGGGGTGGAACAGAATAGTTAGAACAGCACAGACGGACAGAGGAGGGGGGAACAGGATAGTTAGGTTGCTATAAATGTATTATCCTGCTAGGTTGTAATGCATTATCCTGCTAGGTTGTAACTAGGTTGTAATGCATTATCCTGCTAGGTTGTATCTAGGTTGTAATGTATTATCCTGCTAGGTTGTAATGCATTATCCTGCTAGGTTGTAATGCATTATCCCGCTAGGTTGTAACTAGGTTGTAATGTATTATCCTGCTAGGTTGTAATGCATTATCCTGCTAGGTTGTAATGCATTATCCTGCTAGGTTGTAACTAGGTTGTAATGTATTATCCTGCTAGGTTGTAATGCATTATCCTGCTAGGTTGTAATGCATTATCCTGCTAGGTTGTAATGTATTATCCTGCTAGGTTGTAACTAGGTTGTAATGCATTATCCTGCTAGGTTGTAACTAGGTTGTAATGCATTATCCTGCTAGGTTGTAACTAGGCTGTAATGTATTATCCTGCTAGGTTGTAATGCATTATCCTGCTAGGTTGTAATGCATTATCCTGCTAGGTTGTAACTAGGTTGTAATGCATTATCCTGCTAGGTTGTAATGCATTATCCTGCTAGGTTGTAACTAGGTTGTAATGCATTATCCTGCTAGGTTGTAATGCATTATCCTGCTAGGTTGTAATGCATTATCCTGCTAGGTTGTAATGCATTATCCTGCTAGGTTGGGGTTTTGTTTCTACTTACACCTCTGGGTTGTCTGGGTGAGGTCTGTAAACCAGTCTTTCATCCACTGACACCAGATTGGTTAGAGTTATCTGCGGGACGAAGAAGACAAGAATTTGTATGAAACGTTCATGAAGATACCAACAACAGAAACCTGATTATACAAAGAGAAGGGAGGAAGCTTTCCACTCACATTTGTTGAATAAAGCTCCATCTTTTTCTCCACAGGATCCACGATGGAGAGCTCCTTGACGTACGTCCGGGTATGACTGGTCCCCAAGATCTACAGAGAAACATTCAGGTCAGTAGATATGTACATATACACACACATACATACATACATACATACATACGTGTGTGTGTGTATATATATATATATACACACATACACACACACACACACACACACACACACACACACATATATATATATATACACACACACACACCCGTTCAAAAGTTTGGGGTCACTTAGAAATGTCCTTGTTTTTGAAAGAAAATCAATTTTTGTTGTCCATTACAATAACATCAAATTGATCAGAAATACAGTGTAGACATTGTTAATGTTGTAAATGACTATTGTAGCTGGTAACAACAGATTTTTTATGGAATATCTACATAGGTGTACAGAGGCTCATTATCAGCAACCATCACTCCTGTGTTCCAATGGCACATTGTTTTAGCTAATCTAAGTTTATCATTTTAAAAGGCTAATTGATCATTAGAAAACCATTTTGCAATTATGTTAGCACAACTGAAAACTGTTGTCCTGATTAAAGAAGCAATAAAACTGGCCTTCTTTAGACTAGTTGAGTATCTGGAGCATCAGCATTTGTGGGTTCGATTACAGGCTCAAAATGTCCAGAAACAAAAACTTTTCTTCTGAAACTCATCAGGCTATTCTTGTTCTGAGAAATGAAGGCTATTCCATGCGAGAAATTGCCAAGAAACAAGATCTCGTACAACGCTGTGTACTACTCCCTTCACAGAACGGTGCAAACTGGCTCTAACCAGAACAGAAAGAGGAGTGGGAGGCCCAGGTGCACAACTGAGCAAGACGACAAGTACATTAGAGTGTTGAGTTTGAGAAACAGACGCCTCACAAGTCTTCAACTGGCAGCTTCATTAAATAGTACCCGCAAAACACCAGTCTCAATGTCAACAGCGAAGAGGCGACTCCGGGATGCTGGTCTTCTAGGCAGAGATGCAAAGAAAAATCCATATCTCAGACTGGCCAATAAAAATAAAAGATT
>NW_021822992.1:3218970-3241990 GCF_901001165.1 Salmo trutta
CCCCTGTGACAACAATTTTGGACCCCCTTGTGACCCCCCCTAAATGTGGAGTATGAACTAATTTTTACATAACTAATTTTTGCTATCGTTCTTGTTTTACATCCGTTATTAGACGGTGGCAACGCGGAACACTAATGATTATGAACATGGTCTTTTACCTGCAATGCAGTGAAGAAAACGATATGACCACAATAACGTCTAATGTAACTGGCCCCTCTAACAGTACAACTGGCCCCTCTAACAGAACAACTGGCCCCTCTAACAGTACAACTGGCCCCTCTAACAGTACAACTGGCCCCTCTAACAGTACAACTGGCCCCCTCTAACAGAACAACTGGCCCCTCTAACAGTACAACTGGCCCCTCTAACAGAACAACTGGCCCCTCTAACAGTACAACTGGCCCCTCTAACAGTACAACTGGCCCCTCTAACAGTACAACTGGCCCCCTCTAACAGAACAACTGGCCCCTCTAACAGTACAACTGGCCCCTCTAACAGAACAACTGGCCCCTCTAACAGTACAACTGACCCCTCTAACAGTACAACTGGCCCCTCTAACAGTACAACTGGCCCCAGCTTGCCCCCCCCCCCAGTTGAAATGGACTAGAACCGCCGCTGGTCAGAAGGAGGGGGGCTACGGTTCAGAGATCATTAAATCACACGGTGTTTTCCACGCGCTCTAGCTCTGCTCGCGCACTATGCAATGACCTGCTTGGATATAAAGCATGTCGAAGGTAACATCTATTGTAGTTTTGAACTAAATAACACAGGACTACAGATTGGATGCCGGTAATAGCGGCGGTGCGGACAGTCAGACCAACCGGGTCATAAAGCTGCTGACATGCTCACGGTGCGGCGTCAGCTGGGTATTTGTGCGTCGCTAGAATAGAGGACCATTCGTCTATCACGTGTCACCGAGCAGAACAGTGCAGCGGAGTGTTTCCCCCCCTCCCCCCATCCTCTCTCACCCCCGGTCTGTCAGGAACATATAGATATTTATGGAAGTCTATTTGCTTATTTTACATCAGAATGTGGGGACGGACTGTAGATAGACCTTTTAATTTGTGCTGGGAAATGTTGCTGAGGAAGAATAGCCTAAATGAGTCTTGCTAAACGAGTTTTACCTGTGGCTCATTTGTTAGAGCATGGTGTTTGCAACGGTGTGTGCAACGCCAGGGTTGTGGGTTCGATTCCCACGGGGGGCCAGTACAAAAATATATATATATTTTCTTTAATTAAATGTATGCATTCACTACTGTAAGTCGCTCTGGATAAGAGTGACTGCTAAATGACTAAAATGTAAAATTAAATGGCTTAATTGACTGAATTGAAGCCCTGAGTTATTCCAAGATGCTCTATCGCTCCTATTCCATCCCAGTAATACTGTAGAAGCTGTCAGACAGGAGGACCTCCTCACCAGGTGGGGGCACTAGGTGGTAGTGTTCAGTGATAGCTGGATGATGTTCAACACCTTCTACTGTCTTCTCTCTGTGTGTCTCTCTGCCAGGGGAACTGTTAAACACCTTCTACTGTCTTCTCTCTGTGTGTCTCTCTGCCAGGGGAACTGTTAAACACCTTCTACTGTCTTCTCTCTGTGTGTCTCTCTGCCAGGGGAACTGTTAAACACCTTCTACTGTCTTCTCTCTGTGTGTCTCTCTGCCAGGGGAACTGTTCAACACCTTCTACTGTCTTCTCTCTGTGTGTCTCTCTGCCAGGGGAACTGTTAAACACCTTCTGCTGTCTTCTCTCTGTGTGTCTCTCTGCCAGGGGACCTGTTAAACACCTTCTGCTGTCTTCTCTCTGTGTGTCTCTCTGCCAGGGGAACTGTTCAACACCTTCTACTGTCTTCTCTCTGTGTGTCTCTCTGCCAGGGGAACTGTTAAACACCTTCTACTGTCTTCTCTCTGTGTGTCTCTCTGCCAGGGGAACTGTTAAACACCTTCTACTGTCTTCTCTCTGTGTGTCTCTCTGTCAGGGGAACTGTTAAACACCTTCTGCTGTCTTCTCTCTGTGTGTCTCTCTGCCAGGGGAACTGTTAAACACCTTCTACTGTCTTCTCTCTGTGTGTCTCTCTGCCAGGGGAACTGTTAAACACCTTCTACTGTCTTCTCTCTGTGTGTCTCTCTGCCAGGGGAACTGTTCAACACCTTCTACTGTCTTCTCTCTGTGTGTCTCTCTGCCAGGGGAACTGTTAAACACCTTCTGCTGTCTTCTCTCTGTGTGTCTCTCTGCCAGGGGACCTGTTAAACACCTTCTGCTGTCTTCTCTCTGTGTGTCTCTCTGCCAGGGGAACTGTTCAACACCTTCTACTGTCTTCTCTCTGTGTGTCTCTCTGCCAGGGGAACTGTTAAACACCTTCTACTGTCTTCTCTCTGTGTGTCTCTCTGCCAGGGGAACTGTTAAACACCTTCTACTGTCTTCTCTCTGTGTGTCTCTCTGCCAGGGGAACTGTTAAACACCTTCTGCTGTCTTCTCTCTGTGTGTCTCTCTGCCAGGGGAACTGTTAAACACCTTCTGCTGTCTTCTCTCTGTGTGTCTCTCTGCCAGGGGAACTGTTCAACACCTTCTACTGTCTTCTCTCTGTGTGTCTCTCTGCCAGGGGAACTGTTCAACACCTTCTACTGTCTTCTCTCTGTGTGTCTCTCTGCCAGGGGAACTGTTAAACACCTTCTACTGTCTTCTCTCTGTGTGTCTCTCTGCCAGGGGAACTGTTCAACACCTTCTACTGTCTTCTCTCTGTGTGTCTCTCTGCCAGGGGAACTGTTAAACACCTTCTACTGTCTTCTCTCTGTGTGTCTCTCTGCCAGGGGAACTGTTAAACACCTTCTACTGTCTTCTCTCTGTGTGTCTCTCTGCCAGGGGAACTGTTAAACACCTTCTACTGTCTTCTCTCTGTGTGTCTCTCTGCCAGGGGAGCTGTTCAACACCTTCTACTGTCTTCTCTCTGTGTGTCTCTCTGCCAGGGGAACTGTTAAACACCTTCTACTGTCTTCTCTCTGTGTGTCTCTCTGCCAGGGGAACTGTTAAACACCTTCTGCTGTCTTCTCTCTGTGTGTCTGTCTGCCAGGGGAACTCAGATACTGGCCTGCAAAGATGGAGCTCACCACGCATCTGATAAATGATACCATGAATTTATATAAATGGGCCCTTACCATCGCAGGTAATCCTCACACTCCCGTGTGTGTGTGTGTGTGTGTGTGTGTGTGTGTGTGTGTGTGTGTGTGTGTGTGTGTGTGTGTGTGTGCGTCAGGTTTAGTCGTGATCTTGGTTTGCGAGAATCTCAGAATAAAAGTCTCTTTCTCCTTCTACACTGAACAAAAATATAAACGCAACATGCCACAATTTCAACGATTTTACTGAGTTACAGTTCATATAAGGAAATCAGTCCCAGCCAGGCCCAGGCCCAGCCAATCAGAATGAGTTTTCCCCCAGAAAAGGGCTTTATTACAGACAGAAATACTCCACCCCACCCCCCAGACGATCCCGCAGGTGGAGAAGACGGACGTGGAGGTCCTGGGCTGGCGTGGTTACACGTGGTTGTGAGGCCAATTGGACGTACTGCCAAATGTTCTAAAACAACGTTGGAGGCGGCTTATGGTAGAGAAATGAACATTAAATTATCTGGCAACAGCTCTGGTGGACATTCCTACAGTCAGCATGCCAATTGCACACTCCCTCAAAACATGAGACATCTGTGGCATTTGTGTTGAGTGACAAAACTGCACATTTTAGAGTGGCCTTTTATTGTCCCCCAGCACAAGGTGCACCTGTGTAATGATTACGCTGTTTAATCAGCTTCTTGATATGCCACACCTGTCAGGTGGATGGATTATCTTGGCAAAGGAGAAATGCTCACTAACAGGGATGGGTACAAATTTGTGCACAAAATTTGAGATAAAAACGTTTTTTTGTGCATATGGAACATTTTGGGGATTCTTTTTTTATTTCAACTCATGAAACATTTAACCAACACTTTACATGTTGCGTTTTATATTTTAGTGTTCAGTGTAGAGGAAGAAATGTCAGATTACTGTATTGTATTACTCACTGTTATCACAGCAGTAATTCTGAGTGTATTGTACTGCCCCCCCCCCAAGACAAACGAGTGGAGAAATGGCCCCTGATGGACAACCCCCTCCCAACGCTGGCCATCAGTTCCTCCTATCTGTTGTTCCTGTGGCTGGGGCCCAAGTACATGCAGAACAGAGAACCCTTGCAGCTCCAGAAGACACTGATCGTCTACAACTTCAGCATGGTCATCTTCAACTTCTTCATTTGCAAAGAGGTGGGCGCTTCATTTTTTCATTTATTTTCAAATTCTAATCTCGTCACCCACAACCAAATAATATTGCGTGTGTTTGCTAGTCTGGCTTAGCTTCTCGATTTTTAAAAATCTGTCGCTAGAGACTTGTCACGACTTCTGCCGAAGTCGATGTGCCCCCTCCTTGTTCAGGTGATGCTCGGCGGTCGACGTCACCGGTCTTCTAGCCCGTCGTTGATCCGTTTTTCATTTTCCATTGGTTTTGTCTTGTCTTCCTACCACACCTGGTTCCAATCCCATCAATTACATGTTGTGTATTTAACCCTCTGTTTCCCCCTCATGTCCTTGGCGGTGATTGTTTGTGATGTTATGTACGCGTGTATTTTGTATCAGGTGTGCGACGGGTTATTTTTTTTACCCGTGTTATTTGTGTACTTTGGTTTTGGAGTTTGTTTTTTGTTGTTAATTAAAATACTCCAGTTTAACCAAGTTGGTTTCTCCTGCGACTGACTTCCCTGCCACCTACAAACACGAATATGACAAGACTGAAACTAACTAAGTCAACTTTCATTGTCCTTCAAGAATTGCTGAATATTTTATTTCACTTTCACCTTTTTCTTTTTTAAAGCATTCATAAAACATTTCAAAAGGTGTAAAACTCCTTAGATTCCCTGTTTCCATTAGTTGATATCTATCTGCTCTTAGTTCCACTCTCTCTCTCTCTCTGTCTCTCTCTCTCTCTCTCTCTCTCTCTCTCTGTCTCTCTCTCTCTCGCTCTCTCTCTCTCTCTCTCTGTCCTCTCTCTCTCTCTCTCTCTCTCTCTCCGTCTCTCTCTCTCTCTGTCTCTCTCTCTCTCTCGTCTCTCTCTCTCTCGCTCTCTCTCTGTCTCTCTCTGTCTCTCTCTCTCCTCTCTCTCTCTCTCTCTCTCTCTCTCTCTGTCTCTCTCTGTCTCTCTCTCTCTCTCTCTCGTCTCTCTCTCTCTCTCGCTCGTCTCTCTCTCTCTCTCTCTCTTCTCTCTCTCTCTCTCTCTCTCTCTCTCTCTCTCTCTCTCTCTCTGTCCTCTCTCTCTCTCTCTCTCTCTCTCTCTCTCGGTTTATATATGTGTGTGTGGTGGACTCTTCTATTCTCAGCTCTTCCTGGCGGCTCGGGCGGCCGGATACAGCTACATCTGCCAGTCTGTTGACTACTCAGACGACCCCAACGAAGTCCGGGTGAGTTCACCCAGAAACGACCCGGGACCTGGGTTCAAGTAGTATTTGAAATCGTTTCAAAATCTTTCGTTGTGGCTCGATGCAGGTTGGCTGTCGCATTGGAACCAATTAGAATATTCACAAAATTGCAAACCCCAACCCATCTGGCATTCTAGACAGGATAAAGCAAACGGTAGTATTTAAACCCAGTCGGACGCCTGTATAATCAGTAGTACAGGTATGACCAGTAGTACAGGTATGACCAGTAGTACAGGTATGACCGGTAGTACAGGTATGACCGGTAGTACAGGTATGACCGGTAGTACAGGTATGACCGGTAGTACAGGTATAATCGGTAGTACAGGTATAATCGGTAGTACAGGTATAATCGGTAGTACAGGTATGACCGGTAGTACAGGTATAAATCGGTAGTACAGGTACGACCAGTAGTACAGGTATGACCAGTAGTAAGAGTATGGCCAGTAGTACAGGTATGACCAGTAGTACAGGTATGACCAGTAGTACAGGTATGGACAGTAGTACAGGTATGACCAGTAGTACAGGTATGACCAGTAGTACAGGTATGACCAGTAGTACAGGTATGACCCGTAGTGCAGGTATGACCCGTAGTGCAGGTATGACCAGTAGTACAGGTATGGACAGTAGTACAGGTACGACCAGTAGTACAGGTACGACCGGTAGTACAGGTATGACCAGTAGTACAGGTATAATCAGTAGTACAGGTACGACCAGTAGTACAGGTATGACCAGTAGTACAGGTATGGACAGTAGTACAGGTATGGACAGTAGTACAGGTATGACCGGTAGTACAGGTATGACCGGTAGTACAGGTATGACCGGTAGTACAGGTATGACCAGTAGTACAGGTATGACCAGTAGTACAGGTATGACCGGTAGTACAGGTATGACCGGTAGTACACAGGTATGACCAGTAACTGTGAGATGCTGGCTGGCCATGATCCTTGCAGCGACTGGGATCATGAAATCAGACACCTGCTCTCTCTTTCACTCACCTCTGGGAGATGTGAAGAAACATGACCAGGCTTTATCTATCTGATCAAACCCTCCAATCAGACAGACGGAGCCAGCGGGGTGGGTAGCTACTTCTCCATGACGTTTACACCAGGCAGCATGCCACGTCCGTACAGATGATCCATTATATTGACCAGGTACTCAAGTGGCCGCTCTAACAAACGGCAATAAATGTCTTCAAAAATGGAAGGCAGTTGGAAGGAGGCAAGATCAAGTGGAGCCATTCTAGCCAATGAGATGGCAGATACACGTGTGAACAACAAAGTGTTCTATTCGATCAAATAAGCCTCATGTATCAAATTAGTCATTACCGTTTTTGTTGACCAAATTCGACACTCTCTCATTGACCGTACAAAAAGTCCTTGCTTGGTGAGGGGAAACCCCCTCGGTGAGCCAAAAAAATTATATATAAATCCCACCCGCTAGAGAAGACACATTTTGGGCCCAGTTATCCCTTTCCCTTCGCCTCTTCCTCTTTGTCGTCAGCGACCATTTTGTGTCCCAAGGTTGATGATGATGATGAAAGGTCAAAGGTCAGGGATCACATCAGGCTGTAGTCTAGTCAACAGATTCTGGCAGAGGCATAAACATCCCTCTAGAGAGGTCACATGACCCCCTAAAGTTATGAAATATAACCTGTCTGGAGATTGTTGTCGAAGTCTTCCTCAATGATACTAACGTCCCCGTCCTTCACAGATAGCAGCAGCGTTGTGGTGGTATTTCATCTCTAAAGGAGTAGAGTACCTGGACACGGTCTTCTTCATCCTGAGGAAGAAGTTTAACCAGGTCAGCTTCCTGCACGTCTACCACCACTGCACCATGTTCACCCTGTGGTGGATCGGCATCAAGTGGGTCGCTGGAGGACAGTGTGAGTATCCCTTCTATTTGTCTTTAAAAAAAAAAAACTTAACCAGTAACTTCCTTTGAGAAAAAGGAATCTCTTCTTCTGCATTGAACTGTAGCAGAATGCAGTAATATGTTACATTCCCTTTATTAGAAATTCATACATTATTGGTGATTTGATAATGGTACCTCATCACATTATCTGCCGGGGTTTCCCCCTCCTCCTTTTGCAGCATTCTTCGGTGCACACATGAACGCTGCCATTCATGTCCTGATGTATCTGTATTATGGTCTGGCCTCCTTTGGACCCAAGATCCAGAAGTGCCTGTGGTGGAAGAAGTACCTGACTGTCATCCAGATGGTAAGAGATCCGTTTACAGTAACTTGATTCAGATGGATTTACAGTTAAGTCAGTCATGGCGTTGTGTCATATCATCACTACTGGGTTGCTGGACTATTCAGTTAGTGAACCTCGAAGGCCCGAAGCTGGTCTTCTTTCTCTACCCGGAGAGATCATGGAGAACCAGCTGGTCTTCTTTCTCTACCCGGAGAGATCATGACAACCAGCTGGTCTTCTTTATCTACCTGGAGAGATCATGGAGAACCAGCTGGTCTTCTTTCTCTACCTGGAGAGATCATGGAGAACCAGCTGGTCTTCTTTCTCTACCTGGAGAGATCATGGAGAACCAGCTGGTCTTCTTTCTCTACCCGGAGAGATCATGGAGAACCAGCTGGTCTTCTTTCTCTACCTGGAGAGATCATGGAGAACCAGCTGGTCTTCTTTCTCTACCCGGAGAGATCATGAAAACCAGCTGGTCTTCTTTCTCTACCCGGAGAGATCATGGAGAACCAGCTGGTCTTCTTTATCTACCTGGAGAGATCATGGAGAACCAGCTGGTCTTCTTCTCTACCCGGAGAGATCATGGAGAACCAGCTGGTCTTCTTTCTCTACCCGGAGAGATCATGGAGAACCAGCTGGTCTTCTTTCTCTACCCGGAGAGATCATGGAGAACCAGCTGGTCTTCTTTCTCTACCCGGAGAGATCATGGAGAACCAGCTGGTCTTCTTTCTCTACCCGGAGAGATCATGGAGAACCAGCTGGTCTTCTTTCTCTACCTGGAGAGATCATGGAGAACCAGCTGGTCTTCTTCTCTACCCGGAGAGATCATGGAGAACCAGCTGGTCTTCTTTCTCTACCTGGAGAGATCATGGAGAACCAGCTGGTCTTCTTTCTCTACCCGGAGAGATCATGGAGAACCAGCTGGTCTTCTTTCTCTACCTGGAGAGATCATGGAGAACCAGCTGGTCTTCTTCTCTACCTGGAGAGATCATGGAGAACCAGCTGGTCTTCTTTCTCTACCCGGAGAGATCATGAAAACCAGCTGGTCTTCTTTCTCTACCCGGAGAGATCATGGAGAACCAGCTGGTCTTCTTTCTCTACCCGGAGAGATCATGGAGAACCAGCTGGTCTTCTTTCTCTACCTGGAGAGATCATGGAGAACCAGCTGGTCTTCTTTCTCTACCCGGAGAGATCATGGAGAACCAGCTGGTCTTCTTTCTCTACCCGGAGAGATCATGAAAACCAGCTGGTCTTCTTTCTCTACCCGGAGAGATCATGGAGAACCAGCTGGTCTTCTTCTCTACCTGGAGAGATCATGGAGAACCAGCTGGTCTTCTTTCTCTACCTGGAGAGATCATGGAGAACCAGCTGGTCTTCCTTCTCTACTTGGAGAGATCATGATCATACTTTGCTCCGTTCATCTTTCCCTCGATCCTGACTAGTCTCTCAGTCCCTGCTGCTGGAAAACATCTCCACAGCATGATGCTGCCACCACCATGCTTCACCGTAGGGATGGTGCAATGTTTCCTCCAGACATGATGCTTGGCATTCAGGCCAAAGAGTTCAATCTTGGTTTCATCAGACTAGATAATCTTGTTTCTCATAGTCTGAGAGTCTTTAGGTGCCTATTAGCAAACACCAAGCGGGCTGTCATGTGCCTTTTACTGAGGAATGGCTTTCGTCTGGCCGCTCTTCCATAAAGGCCTGATTGGTGGACTGCCGCAGACTTTGTTGTCCTTCTGGAAGTTTCTCCCATCTCCACAGAGGAACTCTGGAGCTCTGTCAAAGTGACCATCGGGTTGTTGGTCACCTCCCTGACCAAGGCTCTTCTCCCTCGATTGCTCAGTTTGGCCGGGCGGCCAGCTCTAGGAAGAGTCTTGGTGTTTCCAAACTTCTTCCATTTAAGAATGATGGAGGCCACTGTGTTTTTGGGGACCTTCCACTGTGTTCTTGGGGACCTTCCACTGTGTTCTTGGGGACCTTCCACTGTGTTCTTGGGGACCTTCCACTGTGTTCTTGGGGACCTTCCATTTTTTGATACCCTTCCCCAGATCTGTGACGACACAATCCTGTCTCTGAGCTCTACGGACAATTCCTTCGACCTCATGGCTTGGTTTTTGCTCTGACATGCACTGTCAACTGTGGGACCTTATATAGACAGGTGTGTGCCTTTCCAAATCATGTCCAATCAATTGAATTTACCACAAGTGGACTCCAATCAAGTTGTAGAAACATCTCAAGGATGATCAATGGAAACAGGATGCACCTGAGCTCAAATTCAAGCCTCATAGCAAAGGGTCTGAATACTTATATCATTATGGGGTATTGTGTGTAGATTGATGAGGAAATTGTTGTATTTAATACATGTTAGAATAAGGCTGTAACGTAACAAAATGCGTTAAAAGTCAAGGGGTCTGAATAATTTCCCGAAGGCCCTGTACATAATAAGGTTTCAACTGATCCCTCCCTCCGTCTCTACCTCAGGTCCAGTTCCATGTCACCATCGGCCACACTGCTCTGTCCCTCTACATGGACTGTGAGTTTCCCCACTGGATGCACTATGCCCTTATCTGCTACGCCCTCACCTTCATCGCCCTGTTCGGTAACTTCTACTACCAGACGTATCGCCACACGCCGCGCCAACCCAGGGAGCCCAAGGCCGCCAAGGCTCTGTCTAACGGGGTCTCCAACGGGCTGTCCAAGGGACTGGGGAATGGAGCGGTGGTGGGAGGAGGGGGCAAAGTGGAGGAGAAGGAGAGATCATCAGGGGTGGACAACGGGAATGGAAGGAGGAAGAGGAAGGGGAGAACCAAGAGGGATTAGACAGAGGGAGAGGGGGGTGTAGGGCTGAAGGAGGCTGGCACTAACAGGCCTTGCTGTTTTGATCTTATTATACCTCACACATAGCACCCTATTCCCTATGCAGTACACTACTTGTAGGTGAAGGTGTGGTAAGAGGCAAGGCTGGAGTCAATTCCATTTCAATTCAATCAATTTATGAAGAAAACTGACTTTTCAAAATTCCAATTTTGCTCATTGGCTTTGATTGGGGAAAACTGAAATTCAAATTAACTTTCTGCGTTGACTGAATTGAAAGGGAAATGACCCCAATCCTGGGAAGAGGTCACGACGTGTCCATGGTAACCGTCATTACAACTCATCCAACATTCAGTCGTTTCTGGTCTGGAAAACAACACCGTCAACATGTTCTCTCTCTGTACCGCAGTGTTGAGGTTTGTAGCTAGCGAACCGACTGGTTTGTAGCTAGCTAACCGACTGGTTTGTAGCTAGCGAACCGACTGGTTTGTAGCTAGCTAACCCACTGGTTTGTAGCTAGCTAACCGACTGGTTTGTAGCTAGCTAACCGACTGGTTTGTAGCTAGCTAACCCACTGGTTTGTAGCTAGCTAACCCACTGGTTTGTAGCTAGCTAACCCACTGGTTTGTAGCTAGCTAACCGACTGGTTTGTAGCTAGCGAACCGACTGGTTTGTAGCTAGCGAACCGACTGGTTTGTAGCTAGCGAACCGACTGGTTTGTAGCTAGCTAACCCACTGGTTTGTAGCTAGCTAACCCACTGGTTTGTAGCTAGCTAACCCACTGGCTTGTAGCTAGCTAACCCACTGGCTTGTAGCTAGCTAACCGACTGGTTTGTAGCTAGCTAACCGACTGGTTTGTAGCTAGCTAACCGACTGGTTTGTAGCTAGCGAACCGACTGGTTTGTAGCTAGCGAACCGACTGGTTTGTAGCTAGCTAACAGCTAACCGACTGGTTTGTAGCTAGCTAACAGCTAACCGACTGGTTTGTAGCTAGCTGATTCACTGGTTTGTAGCTAGCTAACCCACTGGTTTGTAGCTAGCGAACCGACTGGTTTGTAGCTAGCTGATTCACTGGTTTGTAGCTAGCTAACCGACTGGTTTGTAGCTAGCTAACCGACTGGTTTGTAGCTAGCTAACCGACTGGTTTGTAGCTAGCAACCCACAGGTTTGTAGCTAGCGAACCGACTGGTTTGTAGCTAGCGAACCGACTGGTGTTTAGCTAGCTGATTCACTGGTGTGTAGCTAACTAACCCACTGGTTTGTAGCTAGCAAACTCATTAATTCACTAGTTTGTAGCTAGCTGATTCAGTGGTGTGTAGCTAACTAACCCACTGGTATCTAGAGACAGGAACACACCACACACACGCAGGCTTCCATCACCAGTACAGGAGACAATGTCAGTCGATCTTTGGCCTTTTTTAATTTAAACATTCAATGTGTACGTATGCCTTTTAAACAATATGACTTAGTCATACTGTCGTTTTTGGCCTTTGTCCAGATTTGTTGGTTCATATTATGTGAGGTAGGCCATTGAATTCTTCCGCCCATTTCAGCTGTTGGCAATCCTAGCCACACATTGAGTTTACATAAGGTCTGAAAAACAAATTTGAGCTCTTGAAATACAAGTTAAGCTTTATCCAATTACAACTTGGCCAATTAGACTTGTTTACTGTACATGCTAATAAAAAGCATCACTCATTATTACTAGAAGTGACATTCAGTTAGAGGCAGTGGAATCTAGAAGCGACATTCAGTTAGAGACAGTGGAATCTAGAAGCGACATTCAGTTAGAGACAGTGGAATCTAGAAGCGACATTCAGTTAGAGGCAGTGGAATCTAGAATCGACATTCAGTTAGAGGCAGTGGAATCTAGAAGTGACATTCAGTTAGAGGCAGCGGAATCTGGAAGCGACATTCAGTTAGAGGCAGTGGAATCTAGAAATGACATTCAGTTAGAGGCAGCGGAATCTGGAACCGACATTCAGTCAGAGACAGTGGAATCTAGAAGCGACATTCAGTTAGAGACAGTGGAATCTAGAAGTGACATTCAGTTAGAGGCAGCGGAATCTGGAAGCGACATTCAGTTAGAGGCAGTGGAATCTAGAAATGACATTCATTTAGAGGCAGTGGAATCTAGAAGTGACATTCAGTTAGAGGCAGTGGAATCTAGAAGCGACATTCAGTTAGAAGTAGCGGAATCTAGAAGCGACATTCAGTTAGAAGTAGCGGAATCTAGAAGCGACATTCAGTTAGAGGCAGTGGAATCTAGAAGCGACATTCCGTTAGAGGCAGTGGAATCTAGAAGCGACATTCAGTTAGAGGTAGCGGAATCTAGAAGTGACATTCAGTTAGAGGCAGTGGAATCTAGAAGTGACATTCAGTTAGAGACAGTGGAATCTAGAAGCGACATTCAGTTAGAGACAGTGGAATCTAGAAGCGACATTCAGTTAGAGACAGTGGAATCTAGAAGCGACATTCAGTTAGAGGCAGCGGAATCTAGAAGCGACATTCAGTTAGAGGCAGCGGAATCTAGAAGCGACATTCAGTTAGAGACAGCGGAATTTTGTCAGAAATGTTGCCTTGTTTTTTATTTCACTGTTCTGTCCTGGTTGCCTCTACATACGACATCACTAGTTGTCTTACTCAGTGAACGTGGAGCTGTGAGCAGAGCCAAGTAGACACACTATGTCAGGGAATATTAACTGTGAAGACCCTGCTATGGATTATTAGGGCAAATCAAACAACTAGTCACCTGGGAGACGCTGTTTATCAACCAATCAAATCAAATGATCGATTGCTGGATTGATTTGACACTCTGTTTAGGCAATATCAGCTTGTTCGACGTGTTTTAGTGAGTGTACTGTACATACTGCTACTGAAGGACCATGTGCTCTAGCTAACCTAACGTGTTTTAGTTAGTGTACTGTACATACTGCTACTGAAGGACCATGTGCTCTAGCTAACCTAACGTGTTTTAGTTAGTGTACTGTACATACTGCTACTGAAGGACCATGTGCTCTAGCTAACCTAACGTGTTTTAGTTAGTGTACTGTACATACTGCTACTGAAGGACCATGTGCTCTAGCTAACCGTGACATGTGTAGAGTACAACGCCACACAGTCTATTCTAGAGCAGCAAATTCAACCATGTATCACATCATGTAATAAGATGTTATTTCTTGTTTTTTTTATTTATTGATTTATTGTTCCTATCTTTAATATAAATGTGTATTTTTTTTCTTCTTCTGAATGGCAAAGTGCTTGTCTGTGTTTTAGTGTTCGTGGAGACGTTTTTATTTTTTTTTATTTATTACGTGTTGTATATATTATATGCTGTGTGATTTTTGTACATTTGTGATTTTTTTTTGGGGGGGGGGGGTTCCCAAGTAAATACCATGAGGAGCAGATATTTCTCTGTCCAAACAGCTTGCACTTTCTTTTAAAGGATCATGACTTATTTCAACTCATAGATACAAATAAACAGAATGCCTGTACATACAGTACGTGTTGTCTCTCCTTCAGCCATTAAAACATATTGTATGTCTACGATCTGTTCATTTATTGTTGTTTCATTTATTACTGCTCAGGACAGGAAGGGAGGGTGTAAATGGTCGCTGCTGTGGACCAAGGTCATGTTGAGGCTTGGTGATTCTGGGTAGGGAGGGTGTAAATGGTCGCTGCTGTGGACCAAGGTCATGTTGAGGCTTGGGGATTCTGGGTAGGGAGGGTGTAAATGGTCGCTGCTGTGGACCAAGGTCATGTTGAGGCTTGGGGATTCTGGGTAGGGAGGGTGTAAATGGTCGCTGCTGTGGACCAAGGTCATGTTGAGGCTTGGTGATTCTGGGTAGGGAGGGTGTAAATGGTCGCTGCTGTGGACCAAGGTCATGTTGAGGCTTGGTGATTCTGGGTAGGGAGGGTGTAAATGGTCGCTGCTGTGGACCAAGGTCATGTTGAGGCTTGGTGATTCTGGGTAGGGAGGGTGTAAATGGTCGCTGCTGTGGACCAAGGTCATGTTGAGGCTTGGTGATTCTGGGTAGGGAGGGTGTAAATGGTCGCTGCTGTGGACCAAGGTCATGTTGATGCTTGGTGATTCTGGGTCGGGGTGCCTTGTCATTCTTCCAGTGAACACCAGAGGGCGTAGTGGTCCTTTAGAACAGGACGATGTTTTAAAGTCTCTAGTTCGAGAGAAGAAAGGGGGTTTACAATTCAGAGAGTTGTCCACCTTTTGCTGATTCTCAATTTTAACATTTCAGGCGACTGGGAGGTTGGTGTAAGTTTCAGTATCTAACCTGTATGTCCACCATGTCCCTTTCTCCTATCCAGTCCAGTATCTAACCTGTATGTCCACCACGTCCCTTTCTCCTATCCAGTCCAGTCCAGTATCTAACCTGTATGTCCACCATGTCCCTTTCTCCTATCCAGTCCAGTCTAGTATCTAACCTGTATGTCCACCATGTTCCATTCTCCTACCCAGTCCAGTCCAGTATCTAACCTGTGTAGAGGAGTGACCAGTCAGGGGAGAGTCCTCACTGTAAATAACACTAGGGTCAAAATCTAATCACAGTCTATTGGTCACATACACATATTTATCAGATGTTATTGCGGGTGTAACGAAAATGCTTGTGAATCTGAGGAGATGTTGAAACTGCAGTCAGTGAGGAAATAGACGAGTGTTCCAAATGGCAGCCTATTCCCTACATAGAGCCCTACTTTTGACCAAAACCCTATATGGGTGCATCTAGTGCCCTATAAAGGGAATAGGGTCCCATTGGGGATGCACACTAGCTGTTTAACAGATGTGTGATCCAGGAGGTCACCTACTCCTTTATGTCACTGATCAGGGGCCCCAAGGACCAATCAGCATCCTTCTTCCTCATCCCCCACGCTTCACGGAGACAAAGGTTTCCATGGTAACTGTACACAGCCGCGGTTCTAAATTAAACCAGGGGGCCTCTCACACCTCCCTACCACACACACACACGCATGTACGCACGCGCACACACACACACACGCACGCACGCACGCACGTGCACACACACACACACCTTCTTCTGTAATCTGTGAGGGCCCCCACACAGTTGGATGATTGATTGTGTGTGTGTGTGTGTGTGTGTGTGTGTGTGTGTGTGTGTGTGTGTGTGTGTGTGTGTGTGTGTGTGTGTGTGTGTGTGTGTGTGTGTGTGTGTGTGTGTGTGTGTGTGTGTGTGTGTGTGTGTGTGTGTGTGTGTGTGTGTGTTTGTGCGTGGTCATGCACTACTAGACAAGAGAGTTTATGGGTGGGTGTTAGCATTGCCAGAGAAGGAGATGAAGGGCGGGTCTTTGTTATTCTGTTACACGGAGCAATACTTTTATAACTCAATATAGGAAAGCTGTAATTTTAGCAAGCATCTCCCCTTTAGGCTCCTATATTTCCTCACTGACTGCAGTTTCAACATCTCCTCAGATACATAGAGAAGATTCCCTGGTCTGCATTGAAACAGCAGGCCAGGGAATCTGCTCTTTGTATCTGAGGAAATGTTAAAACTGTTTCAACATCTTCTCAGATATCGAGAGAAGATTCCCTGGCCTCAAAATAACTCTTAGTTTCTTCTTCAGACTATTTAGGCAAGTAGAAACATGTTTTTTTTAAAGTCTCAAATATCTGTCCTAGCCCTGTTAATGGATGGTCCAGAGGTCTAATTAAGGAGAATTTTTACGCCTCCATAGTCCCCCCCCTTGTCTCCTCCCTCACACAGTCATCCTTCAGGGCCAGGCTAGAGCAGACAGGTGTTCATCTATATGCCTGCTGGAAATTCACAGGGAGAAGAGAACAGAGCAGTAGATTCCAGCCCCACGAGACCCAGTAATAAGTAATATACATACAGTTGCTTTTTTTGATTTATCACTCATAAAATCGGATTAAATTGATGCAATGCAAACGTAAGTATTCTTGCGGATCTTTGCTTAGCCTACAGAATGTCCTATTACGAAGCGGTATCTGTAGAATCTGTAACTCCTCCTACCCCACATGCTGTGGCCAGAACACGCCCGCTCATTAAAAACCCAGCGCAGGCCGCTCCCTTAGCAGTCCTCATTAGTCGTCATTCAAAGACAAAACTGTGACTGTGTCACTGAAATTGCTTCATAATCGTGTAGCATTATGATTTCCGAAGTCCCTAGCCTATTGGTGGCTGGGGCCCCCAACACACGTTACACAAACCCTGAATAAACATGAAGGATTAGGATACAGTCTCAGATTTCCAACAATGCAAAGCAGCCTGGATGAGTCTGGGCATGAGGTCATTGTGCTGGTGTTGGGGAAGGAGGAGGAGGAGGGGGAGGTTGACAGAGAGGGGAGGAGGAGGGGGAGGTTGACAGAGAGGGGAGGAGGAGGGGGAGGTTGACAGAGAGGGGAGGAGGAGGGGGAGGTTGACAGGGAGGGGAGGAGGAGGGGGAGGTTGACAGAGGGGAGGAGGGGGGGGTTGACAGAGAGGGGAGGAGGAGGGGGAGGTTGACAGAGAGGGGAGGAGGAGGAGGGGGAGGTTGACACAGGGCAGGGTGAAGCAGGGTGATGGTATTATTTTGGGATGTGAGTTAATCAAGGACTCTCTGTCTCTCCCTCTCTCCAGTGGCGGACCTACGATTTACGCTGTCAAGGGCTGCTCAGCTTCATCGCTCTAATTCTGTCTTGCTTCAGCAGGTTGGTTCAGCAGCAGCAGCAAAATCTGCGGGAAGCTTCAAAGTTGGAAAAATGGTTGAAAGGGGGGAGGAGGGGTTCAGTGGTGGAAAAAGTACCCGATTGTCATACTTGAGTAAAAGTAAAGATACTTTAATAGAAAATGACTCAAGTAAAAGTGAAAGTCACTCAGTAAAATACTACTTGAGTAAAAGTTTAAAAGTATTTGGTTTTAAATATACTTATTAAGTATCAAAAGTAAATGTAATTGCTAAAATATACTTAAGTATCAAAAGTAAAAGTAGAAATAATTTCACATTCTTTATATTAAGCAAACCAGACGGCACAATTTTATTGATTTATTTATTTTTTACGGATCGCCAGGGGCACGCTCCAATACTCTAGACTTCATTTACAAACAAAGCATTTGTGTTTAGTGAGTCTGCCAGATCAGAGGCAGTAGAGATGACCAGTTCACACACTTGATAAGTGTGTGAATTGGACCAATTTCCTGTCCTGCTAAGCATTCAAAATAAAACAAGTACTTTTGGGTGTCAGGGAAAATGTATGGAGTAAAAAGTACATTATTTTCTTTACGAATGTAGTGAAATAAAAGTTGTCAAAAATATAAATAGTAAAGTACAGATAACACTACTTAAGTAGTACTTTATAGTATTTTTACTTAAGTACTTTACACCACTGGGGGATTTTGCCTGGACACTGTGCCCAGGTTAATGAGGCCACATTATTTGGGATGAACATGCAAAGGTAACCTTGTTTTTTGAAGTGATTTGTTTGACAATCAGATGAAAACATCATGACTGGTTGTGTTTATGGCCCATTTAAAGGTAATACATTTTTACAGTTCAATTACCGTAAAACTTCAATTAAACGGCGAACCTCAAAAGGCCGGCTGTCCCTTTCAATAGCCGGGCGACGTCACACATTTCAGCAAATAAAAGCCTGTTTCAAATATACGTTGGGGCTAAATGAATTGTTTACGAGGTTACCATGCATTACCATAAATTGTTTACGAGGTTACCATGCATTGCCATGAATTGTTTACGAGGTTACCATGCATTGCCATGAATTGTTTACGAGGTTACCATGCATTACCATGAATTGTTTACGAGGTTACCATGCATTACCATGAATTGTTTACGAGGTTACCATGCATTACCATGAATTGTTTACGAGGTTACCATGCATTACCATGAATTGTTTACGAGGTTACCATGCATTACCATGAATTGTTTTACGAGGTTACCATGCATTACCATGAATTGTTTACGAGGTTACCATGCATTACCATGAATTGTTTACGAGGTTACCATGCATTGCCATGAATTGTTTACGAGGTTACCATGCATTACCATGAATTGTTTACGAGGTTACCATGCATTACCATGAATTGTTTACGAGGTTACCATGCATTACCATGAATTGTTTACGAGGTTACCATGCATTGCCATGAATTGTTTACGAGGTTACCATGCATTACCATGAATTGTTACGAGGTTACCATGCATTACCATGAATTGTTTACGAGGTTACCATGCATTACCATGAATTGTTTACGAGGTTACCATGCATTACCATGAATTGTTTACGAGGTTACCATGCATTGCCATGAATTGTTTACGAGGTTACCATGCATTACCATGAATTGTTTACGAGGTTACCATGCATTACCATGAATTGTTTACGAGGTTACCATGCATTACCATGAATTGTTTACGAGGTTACCATGCATTTACATTCATTGTTTACGAGGTTTAATGTTTGATTTGTTAGATTTAATAATGACTAACAAAAATTATGGCAATCATCCATTTTATCACCAGTAAGAAACTGCAATCCATTGGCTGCTAACGGCTGAGAACTGCTATCCATTGGCTGCTAACAGCTGAGAACTGCTAGCCATTGGCTGCTAACAGCTGAGAACTGCTACCCATTGGCTGCTAACAGCAGATAACTGCTACCCATTGGCTGCTAACAGCAGATAACTGCTACCCATTGGCTGCTAACAGCAGATAACTGCTAGCCATTGGCTGCTAACAGCTGAGAACTGCTAGCCATTGGCTGCTAACAGCTGAGAACTGCTAGCTAACTGGCAAGCACAAAAACCGTCAACAACTTCCCGGAGTACAGACTCCTAGAAATCGGCTGATCGCCCTCTAGTGGCGAAAGTAAGAACTGCCTAGAAATGCACAGTCAAAGAGGAGAATAGTTGTTATGTCAAGGAAAAGTTTAAAAGAAATCTAAATAGAGGCATACTAAGTCAAAAGAAATGTGACTCAGGGTGTAAACGATAACACATTAGTGCAGGAAATGAAGAAATATATTAATACTGGAAGTGAATGCTGGAATTAAACAATGAACTACTTAAATGAGCATAGTTAATGGACACCTGGCTATAATAGAAACCTGTCTCTAATAAGTGCCTGTTGTGTTCGGTGATTTAAAAACTCCTGGGCAAATAATTGAAGTTTTACGGTACCTCTTTACTGTAAAACTCATTATAGGGGGGCCCTTAGACTGGCCTCTGCCTGGGGCATCCAAATCAATAAGTCTGCCCCTGCCTCTCTCTCTGTCTCTCTCTCTCTCTGTGTGTGTGACTCTCTCTCTCTCTCTCTGTGTGTGTGTGTGTGTGTGTGTGTGTGTGTGTGTGTGTCTCTCTCTCTCTCTCTCTCTGTGATGTCCTCCCAGCTGTCCTTCAGACTCGAGTTACACAATAACTCAGGATCAGACTATATTTACAGGATATCTCAGGATCAGACTGTATTTACAGGATATCTCAGGATCAGACTATATTTACAGGATATCTCAGGATCAGACTATATTTACAGGATATCTCAGGATCAGACTATATTTACAGGATATCTCAGGATCAGACGATATTTACAGGATATCTCAGGATCAGACTATATTTACAGGATATCTCAGGATCAGACTATATTTACAGGATATCTCAGGATCAGACTATATTTACAGGATATCTAAGGATCAGACTATATTTACAGGATATCTCAGGATCAGACTATATTTACAGGATATCTAAGGATCAGACTATATTTACAGGATACCTCAGGATCAGACTATATTTACAGGATACCTCAGGATCAGACTATATTTACAGGATATCTCAGGATCAAATCAAGTCAAACCTTATTTGTCACATGACCCAAGACCTTACAGTGAAATGCTTACTTACAAGCCCTTAACCAACAGTGCAGTTCAAGAAGAGTTAAGAAAATATTCATCAAATAAACTAATATAAATATATATATTTTTTTAAATAAAAAGTAACACAATAACATAACACTAACCAAGCTATATACAGGGGGTACCGGTACCGAGTCAGTGTGCGGGGCTACAGGTTAGAGGTCATTTGTACATATAGGTGGGGGTGAAGTAACTGTGCATAGATAATAAACAGCGAGTTGCAGCAGTGTACAAAACAAATGGGGGGGGGGGGGGGGGGTCAAAGATCAGACTAGAGTTACAGAATCAGACTGGAGTTACAGGATCAGACTGGAGTTACAGGATCAGACTAGAGTTACAGGATCAGACTAGAGTTACAGGATCAGACTGGAGTTACAGGATACCTCAGGATCAGACTACAGTTACAGGATCAGACTAGAGTTACAGGATACCTCAGGATCAGACTAGAGTTACAGGATCAGACTAGAGTTACAGGATCAGACTGGAGTTACAGGATCAGACTGGAGTTACAGGATCAGACTAGAGTTACAGGATCAGACTAGAGTTACAGGATCAGACTGGAGTTACAGGATACCTCAGGATCAGACTACAGTTACAGGATCAGACTAGAGTTACAGGATACCTCAGGATCAGACTAGAGTTACAGGATCAGACTAGAGTTACAGGATACCTCAGGATCAGACTAGAGTTACAGGATACCTCATGATCAGACTAGAGTTACAGGATCAGACTGGAGTTACAGGATCAGACTAGAGTTACAGGATCAGACTAGAGTTACAGGATCAGACTAGAGTTACAGGATACCTCAGATTCAGACTAGAGTTACAGGATCAGACTAGAGTTACAGGATACCTCAGGATCAGGCTAGAGTTACAGGGTCAGACTAGTTACAGGATCAGACTAGAGTTACAGGATCAGACTAGAGTTACAGGATACATCAGGATCAGACTAGAGTTACAGGATCAGACTAGAGTTAAAGGATACCTCAGGGTCAGACTAGAGTTACAGGATACCTCAGGATCAGACTAGAGTTACAGGATCAGACAAGAGCTACAGGATCAGACTGGAGTTACAGGATCAGACTAGAGTTACAGGATACCTCAGGATCAGACTAGAGTTACAGGATACCTCAGGACCAGACTAGAGTTACAGGATCAGACTAGAGTTACAGGATCAGACTGGAGTTACAGGATACCTCAGGATCAGACAAGAGCTACAGGAAACCTCAGGATCAGACTGGAGTTACAGGATCAGACTAGAGTTACAGGATCAAACTAGAGTTACAGGATACCTCAGGATCAGACTAGAGTTACAGGATCAGACTAGAGTTACAGGATCAGACTAGAGTTACAGGATCAGACTAGAGTTACAAAACCAGACTAGAGTTACAGGATACCTCAGGATCAGACTAGAGTTACCGGATCAGACTAGAGTTACCGGATCAGATTAGAGTTACAGGATCAGACTAGAGTTACAGGATCAGACTAGAGTTACAGGATCAGACTAGATTTAAAGGATCAGACTAGAGTTACAGGATCAGACTGGAGTTACAGGATACCTCAGGATCAGACTAGAGTTACAGGATCAGACTAGAGTTATAGGATCAGACTAGAGTTACAGGATCAGACTAGAGTTACAGGATCAGACTAGAGTTACAGGATCAGACTAGAGTTACAGGATCAGACTAGAGTTACCGGATCAGATTAGAGTTACAGGATCAGACTAGAGTTACAGGATACCTCAGGATCAGACTAGAGTTACAGGATCAGACTAGAGTTACAGGATCAGACTGGAGTTACAGGATCAGACTAGAGTTACAGGATACCTCAGGATCAGACTAGAGTTACAGGATCAGACTAGAGTTACAGGATACCTCAGGGTCAGACTAGAGTTACAGGATACCTCAGGATCAGACTAGAGTTACAGGATACCTCAGGATCAGACTAGAGTTACAGGGTCAGACTAGTTACAGGATCAGACTAGAGTTACAGGATCAGAGTAGAGTTACAGGATACCTCAGGATCAGACTAGAGTTACAGGATACCTCAGGATCAGACTAGAGTTACAGGATCAGACTAGAGTTACAGGATCAGACTGGAGTTACAGGATCAGACTAGAGTTACAGGATCAGACTGGAGTTACAGGATACCTCAGGATCAGACTAGAGTTACAGGATCAGACTTGAGTTACAGGATCAGACTAGATTTACAGGATCAGACTAGAGTTACAGGATCAGACTAGAATTACAGGATCAGACTAGAATTACAGGATCAGACTAGAGTTACAGGATCAGACTAGAGTTACAGGATCAGACTAGAGTTACAGGATCAGACTAGAGGTATCTCATCTCATTTTAGACTGTTGCTTATAAGACATCAAAGATGGAATAATAACTGGACAATGGATAACATGTAATCAACTTTTCACAATTTCAGGATGCAGAATATAGAGGCTGTACATGGTTGATTGGATTTCAGGAAGATACGGAAGAGATGTTCAAGGGTTAACTTAATGTTGAGTGGAATTCATTTGAGAGAGACTGGGCCCTGCAGGGATGTAGACATCTGTCATAATAAGGCCCTCACAGTTGGCAGGGAGGGGAGAGGAGGTGGAGAGGTGGGGGGAGGAGAGGTGGG
>NW_021822992.1:3247490-3268122 GCF_901001165.1 Salmo trutta
GGTGGTAAGACCTGGTAGCTCAAAGACACAGGATGCATGGCACCCTATTCCCTACATACAGTAGTGCACTACTTTTGACCAGGGCCCATAGGAAATAGGGAGCCCTTCGAGACAAACCGCAGGCTGTGTATAACTGTCTATAAACTAAACTGTGGCAGCAGGATGTGGCTGAGAGGAGAAAACAGCTTTTACAATGGAGCTAACCCCTCCCTGCACATCACCAGGCTATGCCAGACCAACATTCCATTTATTAATATAGAACACTGTGGACTCACACAGAACCATCAGAACTCTGGGGAACAACAAGTGAATTCTAGAAGCTGATGTGGTCTGACAATCATTAATATAGAACACTGTGGACTCACACAGTGAATTCTAGAAGCTGGGAGTGTTTTGATCATGGAATAGTTTTAACACTGAACACAGTTCCTCTTCATAACTAGTTAGTGAACAGACTGGACTGTTTATATTCTTAGTACGAGACCAACATGGGATCCTGACAGATGACTGGGTCAAACAGCACAGGGGTGTACGGTACACGCTTCACCCACAATCACTATCTCACACACGCACACACACACACACACACACACACACACACACACACACACACACACGTTCAGTTTCTATGCTTCAGTCATGCTTTAATTCCAGACCTATGTAAGGAGATGTGTTACTCTGTTAATAAGTGAAAGGTCTGTTTAGTATGAGTCCATATCTATCCCCTGTTTAGTATGAGTCCATATCTATCCCCTGTTTAGTATGAGTCCATATCTATCCCCTGTTTAGTATGAGTCCATATCTATCCCCTGTTTAGGATGAGTCCATATCTATCCCCTGTTTAGTATGAGTCCATATCTATCCCCTGTTTAGTATGAGTCCATATCTATCCCCTGTTTAGGATGAGTCCATATCTACCCCCTGTTTAGGATGAGTCCATATCTATCCCCTGTTTAGTATGAGTCCATATCTATCCCCTGTTTAGGATGAGTCCATATCTATCCCCTGTTTAGGATGTGTCCATATCTATCCCCTGTTTAGGATGAGTCCATATCTATCCCCTGTTTAGTATGAGTCCATATCTATCCCCTGTTTAGTACGAGTCCATATCTATCCCCTGTTTAGTATGAGTCCATATCTATCCCCTGTTTAGTATGAGTCCATATCTATCCCCTGTTTAGGATGAGTCCATATCTATCCCCTGTTTAGTATGAGTCCATATCTATCCCCTGTTTAGGATGAGTCCATATCTATCCCCTGTTTAGTATGAGTCCATATCTATCCCCTGTTTAGTATGAGTCCATATCTATCCCCTGTTTAGGATGAGTCCATATCTACCCCCTGTTTAGGATGAGTCCATATCTATCCCCTGTTTAGTATGAGTCCATATCTATCCCCTGTTTAGGATGAGTCCATATCTATCCCCTGTTTAGTAAGAGTCCATATCTATCCCCTGTTTAGTACGAGTCCATATCTATCCCCTGTTTAGTAAGAGTCCATATCTATCCCCTGTTTAGGATGAGTCCATATCTATCCCCTGTTTAGTATGAGTCCATATCTATCCCCTGTTTAGTATGAGTCCATATCTATCCCCTGTTTAGTACGAATCCATATCTATCCCCTGTTTAGTACGAGTCCATATCTATCCCCTGTTTAGTATGAGTCCATATCTATCCCCTGTTTAGTATGAGTCCATATCTATCCCCTGTTTAGTATGAGTCCATATCTATCCCCTGTTTAGTACGAATCCATATCTATCCCCTGTTTAGTACGAGTCCATATCTATCCCCTGTTTAGTATGAGTCCATATCTATCCCCTGTTTAGTACGAGTCCATATCTATCCCCTGTTTAGTACGAGTCCATATCTATCCCCTGTTTAGTACGAGTCCATATCTATCCCCTGTTTAGTACGAGTCCATATCTATCCCCTGTTTAGTACGAGTCCATATCTATCCCCTGTTTAGTACGAGTCCATATCTATCCCCTGTTTAGTACGAGTCCATATCTATCCCCTGTTTAGTACGAGTCCATATCTATCCCCTGTTTAGTACGAGTCCATATCTATCCCCTGTTTAGTACGAGTCCATATCTATCCCCTGTTTAGTATGAGTCCATATCTATCCCCTGTTTAGTACGAGTCCATATCTATCCCCTGTTTAGTACGAGTCCATATCTATCCCCTGTTTAGTACGATATCTTCCGGTAGTACGAGTCCATATCTTCCCTGTTTAGTACGAGTCCATATCTATCCCCTGTTTAGTACGAGTCCATATCTATCCCCTGTTTAGTATGAGTCCATATCTATCCCCTGTTTAGTATGAGTCCATATCTATCCCCTGTTTAGTATGAGTCCATATCTATCCCCTGTTTAGTACGAGTCCATATCTATCCCCTGTTAGTACGAGTCCATATCTATCCCCTGTTTAGTACGAGTCCATATCTATCCCCTGTTTAGTACGAGTCCATATCTATCCCCTGTTTAGTACGAGTCCATATCTATCCCCTGTTTAGTACGAGTCCATATCTATCCCCTGTTTTAGTACGAGTCCATATTCTATCCCCTGTTTAGTACGAGTCCATATCTATCCCCTGTTTAGTACGAGTCCATATCTATCCCCTGTTTAGTACGAGTCCATATCTATCCCCTGTTTAGTACGAGTCCATATCTATCCCCTGTTTAGTACGAGTCCATATCTATCCCCTGTTTAGTACGAGTCCATATCTATCCCCTGTTTAGTACGAGTCCATATCTATCCCCCTGTTTAGTACGAGTCCATTATCCCTTATCATAATCCCCTGTTTAGTACGAGTCCATATCTATCCCCTGTTTAGTACGAGTCCATATCTATCCCCTGTTTCTATCCCCTGTTTAGTACGAGTCCATATCTATCCCCTGTTTAGTACGAGTCCATATCTATCCCCTGTTTAGTACGAGTCCATATCTATCCCCTGTTTAGTATGAGTCCATATCTATCCCCTGTTTAGTATGAGTCCATATCTATCCCCTGTTTAGTATGAGTCCATATCTCTCCCCTGTTTAGTACTGAGTCCATATATATCCCCCTGTTCAGTATGAGTCCCATATCTATCCCCTGTTTAGTATGAGTCCATATCTATCCCCTGTTTAGTATGAGTCCATATCTATCCCCTGTTTAGTATGAGTCCATATCTATCCCCTGTTTAGTACGAGTCCATATCTATCCCCTGTTTAGTACGAGTCCATATCTATCCCCTGTTTAGTATGAGTCCATATCTATCCCCTGTTTAGTATGAGTCCATATCTATCCCCTGTTTAGTATGAGTCCATATCTATCCCCTGTTTAGGATGAGTCCATATCTATCCCCTGTTTAGTATGAGTCCATATCTATCCCCTGTTTAGTATGAGTCCATATCTATCCCCTGTTTAGTATGAGTCCATATCTATCCCCTGTTTAGTATGAGTCCATATCTACGCCCTGTTTAGGATGAGTCCATATCTATCCCCTGTTTAGTATGAGTCCATATCTATCCCCTGTTTAGTATGAGTCCATATCTATCCCCTGTTTACATGAAAGCTTAGAGAAAAGCTGTGTACTTTCCCAGACTCTGGTTTTCCACACAGTCTGTCCATTGTCTTGCATGTCTGTAGGCCTCTGTCTGTCTGTCTGTCTGTCTGTCTGTCTGTCTGTCTGTCTGTCTGTCTGTCTGTCTGTCTGTCTGTCTGTCTGTCTGTCTGTCTGTCTGTCTGTCTGTCTACCCTGAATCCCCTCATCCAATTGATTGGTCACACATTCACAGATCACAGATCCCACCATGTGATGCGAGCATGACTCTTCTAACCGCATCACAGGCCTCTGAAAGATGGCTGACTGTGTCCTACAGTACTGACACAGAGAGAGATGGCTGACTGTGTCCTACAGTACTGACACAGAGAGATATTATAGAGGGAGATGGCTGACTGTGTCCTACAGTACTGACACAGAGAGATATAGAGGGAGATGGCTGACTGTGTCCTACAGTAGTGACACAGAGAGAGATAGAGAGAGAGATGGCTGACTGTGTCCTACAGTAGTGACACAGAGAGAGATATAGAGAGAGATGGCTGACTGTCCTACAGTAGTGACACAGAGAGAGATAGAGAGAGAGATGGCTGACTGTGTCCTACAGTACTGACACAGAGAGATATTATAGAGGGAGATGGCTGACTGTGTCCTACAGTAGTGACAGAGAGATATTATAGAGGGAGATGGCTGACTGTGTCCTACAGTATTGACACAGTCAGTGTATAGTGTAGTATCATATAGTATAGTATAGTATTGTATAGTATAGTGTAGTATTGTATAGTGTAGTATCATATAGTACAGTGTGGTATCATATTGTATAGTGTATTATCATATAGTATAGTATAGTGTAGTATCATATAGTACAGTGTAGTATCATATTGTATAGTATAGTTTAGTATAGTATAGTGTAGTATTGTATAGTATAGTGTAGTATCATATTGTATAGTTTAGTATAGTATAGTGTAGTATTGTATAGTATAGTGTAGTATCATATTGTATAGTATAGTTTAGTATAGTATAGTGTAGTATTGTATAGTATAGTGTAGTATTGTATAGCATAGTGTAGTATCATATAGTATAGTGTAGTATCATATAGCATAGTATAGTGTAGTATCATATAGTATAGTGTATTATCATATAGTACAGTGTAGTATCATATAGTATAGTGTAGTATCATATAGTATAGTGTAGTATCATATAGTATAGTGTAGTATCATATAGCATAGTATAGTGTAGTATCATATAGTATAGTGTAGTATCATATAGCATAGTATAGTGTAGTATCATATAGTATAGTGTAGTATCATATAGTATAGTGTATTATCATATAGTATAGTATAGTGTAGTATCATATAGTATAGTGTAGTATCATATAGTATAGTGTAGTATCATATAGTATAGTGTAGTATCATATAGTATAGTGTAGTATCATATAGTACAGTGTAGTATCATTTAGTATAGTGTAGTATCATATAGTATAGTGTATTCTTACCTGTGCGATTCTGCATTTCAGCTGAGCTCTCTCCAGTTCCCAGGCACATCTGTCCTTAGTGTACTGCAGCTGTAGCTCGCTCCTCTTGGACTCCTCTCTCTTCACCTCTAGCTGCACCTCCTCCACTACAGTCTTCAGATCCAACAAAATCCTTCTGTTCTCCCCACCCTGAGAATCAATACAGCAACACAGAGTTAGCTGTTCTCCCCACCCTGAGAATCAATACAGCAACACAGAGTTAGCTGTTCTCCCCACCCTGAGAATCAATACAGCAACACAGAGTTAGCTGTTCTCCCCACCCTGAGAATCAATACAGCAACACAGAGTTAGCTGTTCTCCCTACCCTGAGAATCAATACAGCAACACAGAGTTAGCTGTTCTCCCTGAGAATCAATACAGCAACACAGAGTTAGCTGTTCTCCCTACCCTGAGAATCAATACAGCAACACAGAGTTAGCTGTTCTCCCTGAGAATCAATACAGCAACACAGAGTTAGCTGTTCTCCCTGAGAATCAATACAGCAACACAGAGTTAGCTGTTCTCCCCTCCCTGAGAATCAATACAGCAACACAGAGTTAGCTGTTCTCCCCTCCCTGAGAATCAATACAGCAACACAGAGTTAGCTGTTCTCCCTGAGAATCAATACAGCAACACAGAGTTAGCTGTTCTCCCCTCCCTGAGAATCAATACAGCAACACAGAGTTAGCTGTTCTCCCTGAGAATCAATACAGCAACACAGAGTTAGCTGTTCTCCCCTCCCTGAGAATCAATACAGCAACACAGAGTTAGCTGTTCTCCCCTCCCTGAGAATCAATACAGCAACACAGAGTTAGCTGTAGTTGGTGTTCCACAATACATACATTCAGAAAACACTCAGAACAAAAACAAAATCGTAGCGCAACAAGTAGTGAACCAGAAGTATCATCTAAAACTTGTGAATAGAATATCTCCCTGTGCTGAAGTGTGAAATTATTTAGAAAATTAGGCCTACTTGTATCTCAGCAACTTGTCTTAAAAGTATCTCCTTCTGTCGTATCCATTCTTCCTTGTCCTGTCCGTGGCGTTTCTTTAAGTGCTGAAACTTGTGTTTCAGACGGGAGTGACGAGTCCCCGGTTCTTGCGTCCGATCCACTGACGTTCCAACCGTTCCAGAATGAGACCGTTCGGTGAACAGAGTGACTGTTGGCGGGGAGGAGAACGTCCTGAACGGGCTGCGACTCTTCTTCCCTCTGCCCCTCTCTCTTTCTGTTTCCAACCGGGAGCAGGGAACGAATTGCCAGTCCTGCGCTGGCACGTACCCACCGCCGCCGCCTCCTCCTCCTCCACTACCCAAATCTGACCCATTTCCGAACGCAGCATTCCACATTTCTCAACGCGCAGTGACAAACAAACACAAACTGTTGACAGCCTTTCGGTTGACCGGGGGGGGCTTTCGGTTGTAGTTGCAGCAGCAGCATAATTATCCGAAACCGGAGATTTCCCCGGACGTGTCCGTTTCTCTCAACGCTGAACCGGGAGCAGTTCGAGGCCATGCAGCGATGTGCGTATTAGTCCCTTCCATGTCACCGCGCCGTTGCCAAGGTCAACAGTCGGTCATTATGCGGCGGAACTCTACTGATGCTATCTGGTTTTATTTATTATCCAAACTTATTTAGGCTAGTCATTATTCCTACGGTAAAATACTACGGTTACCGGCCAGGCTCCTGCCCTGTGCAGCGCGCTGTGTGGGTGACGAACACCCAGTAGGTTGTTGATACGGGGACAGGACGGGTACCCAATAATACACCTAGTCCACTGATGTAAGAGCTGGGGGACTATTTTTACACCCTGTAACCATGTATATCATTTTACTCAATAACCCCACCGGGTAACGTAGACTACTAAGTAACGGAGCCGGGAGTAGGTCGCGCGGAACCCTCCCCCGGTTGAATAAATATTAATTAAATCACGTCTACTACCGGGACGATTATTGTCGCGGGGCTCTGACTGCGGAATGTGGATCAAGTGGTAGACTAGACTATTCAAAGGGTTGTGACCGTGACCGTGGTGATACATGTGTTCAGCTCGTTGGTTATAGTCTAATGGTTGTTTATTGGCTTCACACGCAAAATCAGAAGCGAAATGCTGCACAGCCTGTCAATATACACACACACACACACACACACACACACACACACACACACTGGATCCACGTTTCTGTATTCGCAGTTAGTCTGCATCCTATTTTGATATAAGGCTGTGCTCCGTTATTTCACAAGACCCTTTCATTGCCTTCAAATCTCTGAATAGATTCGGGACAAGTGAAAACATCTTACCTGTTATGCAATGCCCAGCTGTGTAATATCATAAAGGTCTCCAAAAACACCAAAATAAGCTTTCCAAAAAAAAACCTGGTCTTTCTGGTCAGTTGTTAATGAAAATCAGAGTGGTCCCTAAATCCAACGGAAATAACCGTCTTGGGCTGTGTTGTCTTTATTTTTCCCTGATGCTTTTTCATTGGACAACTCGACCAGACGAGCCACGAAAAAAGCCCCCGCGTACTTCTCCCTCACAGCTGGTCTCAATACCGTTTATGACGTCACATCCCCACCGCCGGATGAGAATCGCCGTGTGTTCCGGTCTCAGTGGCCAATAGAACTTACGGGATATTAACAAGACCACGTCCAACACAAATCAAAATCAAATGTTATTGGTCATGTGCACATGTTTTACAGATGTTATCGCAGGTGTAGCGAAACGAGTATGTTTTCTAGGTCCCAACAGTGCATTATTACAACAGTAATACCTAACAAAAACACAACAATACACACCCCAAAAAATATCAGAACGAGCAATGGCATGTATGTATATGATGGTGTGTATATACAAATAGAAAAGGAGTGTACAGCAGTAGTTATATAGGATGAGCCTTGACCAGAATACAGTATGTAACAGTATAGCTTCCGTCCCTCTCCTCGCCCCAACCTGGGCTCGAACCAGGGACCCTCTGCGCACATCAACAACTGACACCCCACGAAGCATCGTTACCCATCGCTCCACAAAAAGCCGCGGCCCTTGCAGAGCAAGGGGAACAACTACTTCAAGGTCTCAGAGCGAGTGACGTCACCCGATTGAAACGCTGCTAGCGCGCGCACCACCGCTAACTAGCTAGCCATTTCACATCGGTTACATATATATATAAGTGACCAGTGTTCAATGACTATGTACATAGAGCAGCTGTTAAGTATTTTTCATTTAGTTTATGTAGCACATATTTCTTACTGTTTTAAAACTCTGTGTTGTTGGTTAAGGGCTCGTAAGTAAACATTTCACAGTACTCCATGTGAACGCTCTGTTGAGGGATTATGTGTCCATAACACTGCTATACTGAACATGCACGGGCACTACACATAGGTAGGTACTGTGTAGGTTTACAGACTGGGCCTCCTATACACCCACAGCAAACTGTTGTTCCTTCCTGCCTTTTGCATCAGAGTTCTAGGGGACCTCTAAAATAAGGTTAGATAAGGGACCATTTACTGTTAACCTTGTCTACTCACCTAATAATATACGGTGTCTCAGTCCCAGAGGTGTGTGGTCTCAGTCCCAGAGGTGTGTGGTCTCAGTCCCAGAGGTGTGTGGTCTCCTCCAGGGTCTCAGTCCCAGAGGTGTGTGGTCTCAGTCCCAGAGGTGTGTGGTCTCAGTCCCAGAGGTGTGTGGTCTCCTCCAGGGTCTCAGTCCCAGAGGTGTGTGGTCTCAGTCCCAGAGGTGTGTGGTCTCCTCCAGTGTCTCAGCCCCAGAGGTGTGTGGTCTCCTCCAGGGTCTCAGTCCCAGAGGTGTGTTGTCTCAGTCCCAGAGGTGTGTTGTCTCAGTCCCAGAGGTGTGTGGTCTCCTCCAGTGTCTCAGCCCCAGAGGTGTGTGGTCTCCTCCAGGGTCTCAGCCCCAGAGGTGTGTGGTCTCAGTCCCAGAGGTGTGTGGTCTCAGTCCCAGAGGTGTGTGGTCTCCTCTAGGGTCTCAGTCCCAGAGGTGTGTGGTCTCAGTCCCAGAGGTGTGTGGTCTCCTCCAGGGTCTCAGTCCCAGAGGTGTGTGGTCTCAGTCCCAGAGGTGTGTGGTCTCCTCCAGGGTCTCAGTCCCAGAGGTGTGTGGTCTCAGTCCCAGAGGTGTGTGGTCTCAGTCCCAGAGGTGTGTGGTCTCCTCCAGGGTCTCAGTCCCAGAGGTGTGTGGTCTCCTCCAGTGTCTCAGTCCCAGAGGTGTGTGGTCTCCTCCAGGGTCTCAGTCCCAGAGGTGTGTGGTCTCAGTCCCAGAGGTGTGTGGTCTCAGTCCCAGAGGTGTGTGGTCTCCTCCAGGGTCTCAGTCGCCAGAGGTGTGTGGTCTCAGTCCCCAGAGGTGTGTGGTCTCAGTCCCAGAGGTGTGTGGTCTCAGTCCCAGAGGTGTGGTGGTCTCAGTCCCAGAGGTGTGTGGCTCCCAGTCCCAGAGGTGTGTGGTCTCCTCCAGGGTCTCAGTCCCAGAGGTGTGTGGTCCAGTCCCAGAGGTGTGTTGGTCTCAGTCCGCAGAGGTGTGTGGTCTCAGTCCGCAGAGGTGTGTGGTCTCAGTCCCAGAGGTGTGTGGTCTCAGTCCTCCAGGGTGTGTGGTCTCAGTCCCAGGTGTGTGGTCTCAGTCCCAGAGGTGTGTGTCTCCTCCAGTGTCCAGTCCCAGAGGTGTGTGGTCTCAGTCCCAGAGGTGTTGGTCTCAGTCCCAGAGGTGTGGTGGTCTCCTCCAGGGTCTCTCAGTCCCAGAGGTGTGTGGTCTCAGTCCCAGAGGTGTGGTCTCAGTCCCAGAGGTGTGTGGTCTCAGTCCCAGAGGTGTGTGGTCTCAGTCCCAGAGGTGTGTGGTCTCCTCCAGGGTCTCAGTCCCAGAGGTGTGTGGTCTCAGTCCCAGAGGTGTGTGGTCTCAGTCCCAGAGGTGTGTGGTCTCCTCCAGGGTCTCAGTCCCAGAGGTGTGTGGTCTCAGTCCCAGAGGTGTGTGGTCTCAGTCCCAGAGGTGTGTGGTCTCAGTCCCAGAGGTGTGTCTCAGTCCCAGAGGTGTGTGGTCTCAGTCCCAGAGGTGTGTGGTCTCAGTCCCAGAGGTGTGTGGTCTCCTCCAGTGTCTCAGTCCCAGAGGTGTGTGGTCTCAGTCCCAGAGGTGTGTGGTCTCAGTCCCAGAGGTGTGTGGTCTCAGTCCCAGAGGTGTGTGGTCTCAGTCCCAGAGGTGTGTGGTCTCAGTCCCAGAGGTGTGTGGTCTCCTCCAGTGTCTCAGTCCCAGAGGTGTGTGGTCTCAGTCCCAGAGGTGTGTGGTCTCAGTCCCAGAGGTGTGTGGTCTCCTCCAGGGTCTCAGTCCCAGAGGTGTGTGGTCTCAGTCCCAGAGGTGTGTGGTCTCAGTCCCAGAGGTGTGTGGTCTCCTCCAGTGTGTGTTGAAAGCTTGTAAATAGTAACTGCTGAAACGTGGAATAGTGTCCCGTATGACCTGTGACCTTAGATGGGAATGTTCCAAAATAAAAAAATATGTGTCTATGCGAAGTGAGACGGACGTTACAGGACGAAGAAGAGAGTGAAGAGGAAGACGAGTTTGAAGATGGTGGTATAGGAGAGTGAAGAGAACAGGACGAGGATGAGGATGAGCAGGATGATGGGTTGGAACATCTAGATGGGTTAATAGGACAGAGAAGGAGGACGAGTCAGGAAAACAGAATGGGAGAAAGACAGGAAGAGAGAACAGATTAAAAGCAGGTTAAACAATACTGACATTCAGACCAAATAGAGGCCTGTCCTACAGTAGATGTAATCCTGACATTCAGACCAAATAGAGGCCTGTCCTACAGTAGATGTAATACTGACATTCAGACCAAATAGAGGCCTGTCCTACAGTAGATGTAATCCTGACATTCAGACCAAATAGAGGCCTGTCCTACAGTAGATGTAATACTGACATTCAGACCAAATAGAGGCCTGTCCTACAGTAGATGTAATACTGACATTCAGACCAAATAGAGGCCTGTCCTACAGTAGATGTAAATACTGACATGTCCACAATGCATACATGTAATGGGTGTGTGTAAGTGTCTGCCAGGGTTTCTGTTAGGAAATGTGGTGACGGACATTTTAATTTACCGGACATTTAAGGGGGGGGGGGGGGGGGGGGGGGGGGCAAAAGGCCAACGGAAAACCCTAGTGTGTGTCTAACTCTGTTCAACTTACAGACAGTGGTTCCTCTTCCTCTTTGTCCTCTGGCTTGGGGACATCCAGTCTGTCTATAAATCCCTGCAGCTCCTTCCTAAAGGCCTTCATCTGAGCGGTGATCCTGTACAACAACTCATGCTCTCTGACGGTGCTCCCTTCCTCCTCGTAAAGCTCCCCGTTGGAGACCATATAGACCCGGGCCTCAGCCATGATGGTACCGGTGTCCGCTATCAGCCTGTCGACGGTCCGACCCAGCCGCTCTGCTTCTATACGGATGTCTACCATCTGCTGCCGGTCCTTCAGGCTGCGGGGGAGGAAGCGGCTCTCGGGGGTGTAGAGGGAGCGCGTGGGGGTCAGGCACCGGATGTTACGCACCTGGATTGGTAGGGAGACGGGATAACTTTAGGATTAGCTTCGGCTTGTCAGCTTCACTGTATTTAATACACAAAGCCATTATTGGGTTTACTGTTTGTACGCGTATCACCTCGTCCGAGTCGCTCTCCCCTCCGATGGGGCCTTCTCGTTTACGGTGGGGTGGGAAGCGCGATGAGGTGGAGGCGTCATCTCCTCCGTCACTCTCTGCGTCACTTTCCCGGGGGCTGGCCCTGATGCCCAGGTGTGATGCCAGGTCGTAACGCTGCATGTTAGACAGCAGGACACGGTTCTCATACTGCATCTGCATCACCTGTAGAGGTAAGGAGACAGGATAGCATTATGTTAGCGTCAGAGACAGGATAGCATTATGTTAGCGTTAGAGACAGGATAGCATTATGTTAGCGTCAGAGACAGGATAGCATTATGTTAGCGTCAGAGACAGGATAGCATTATGTTAGCGTCAGTGATGGATAGCATTATGTTAGCGTCAGAGACAGGATAGCATTATGTTAGCGTTAGAGACAGGATAGCATTATGTTAGCGTCAGAGACAGGATAGCATTATGTTAGCGTCAGAGACGGGATAGCATTATGTTAGCGTCAGAGATGGATAGCATTATGTTAGCGTCAGAGACGGGATAGCATTATGTTAGCGTCAGAGACAGGATAGCATTATGTTAGCGTCAGAGATGGATAGCATTATGTTAGCGTCAGAGACGGGATAGCATTATGTTAGCGTCAGAGACAGGATAGCATTATGTTAGCGTTAGAGACAGGATAGCATTATGTTAGAGTCAGAGACAGGATAGCATTATGTTAGCGTCAGAGACAGGATAGCATTATGTTAGCGTCAGAGATGGATAGCATTATGTTAGCGTCAGTGACAGGATAGCATTATGTTAGCGTCAGAGACGGGATAGCATTATGTTAGCGTCAGAGACAGGATAGCATTATGTTAGCGTTAGAGACAGGATAGCATTATGTTAGCGTCAGAGACGGGATAGCATTATGTTAGCGTCAGAGACGGGATAGCATTATGTTAGCGTCAGAGATGGATAGCATTATGTTAGCGTCAGAGACGGGATAGCATTATGTTAGCGTCAGAGATGGATAGCATTATGTTAGCGTCAGAGATGGATAGCATTATGTGAGCGTCAGAGATGGATAGCATTATGTTAGCTTCAACTGTCAGCTTCATTTCAATTCAATGAATTCAGGAAGTAAACTGAAATTCCACTTCCAATGTGTTCTCATTGAGAAGCATGGAGGGAAATTTGAATTTGAATTCCAGGTAACTTTCTGAATTGAAGGAATTAAAATGGAAGTGACCTACACCTTGCACAGAAAAAAAAAATACACAGAGCATTGTGGGTAGTGTAGTCCATCATGCTGCCTCACCTTGCCACTCAGCTCGTTGATCTGCAGCCTGGCAGCCTTTAGCTCCTCCTGCAGGACCTCCACCTTGGCCCGGTCTGCAGCCGCTCCGGCACCACCTCCTCCACCACCAGCGCCGTGCCTGGAGCCCTCCTTGTACTTCAGCTTGTTCAGCTCTCCAGTCACCTAAAAGAAAGATTTAGTGGGCGATTGAAACAGGATGTACTTTAGTAAAACTACCTTAAAGCTTAAATCACTGACCGTATATGGTTCTGGATTAAAGAACGTCTGTTAAATCTGTGGTTCTCAACCTGGGGTACGTGTCCTGTTTCCTTCCCCCAGGAGATACATGGTAAACCTTATGAGGCCAGGTGTCCTTCCCCCAGGAGATACATGTTAAACCTTATGAGACCAGGTGTCCTTCCCCCAGGAGATACATGTTAAACCTTATGAGGCCAGGTGTCCTTCCCCCAGGAGGTACATGTTTAACCTTATGAGGCCAGGTGTCCTTCCCCCAGTAAACCTTATGAGGCCAGGTGTCCTTCCCCCAGGAGATACATGTTAAACCTTATGAGACCAGGTGTCCTTCCCCCAGGAGATACATGGTAAACCTTATGAGGCCAGGTGTCCTTCCCCCAGGAGATACATGTTAAACCTTATGAGGCCAGGTGTCCTTCCCCCAGGTGATACATGTTAAACCTTATAAGACCAGGTGTCCTTCCCCCAGGAGGTACATGTTAAACCTTATGAGGCCAGGTGTCCTTCCCCCAGGAGATACATGTTAAACCTTATGAGGCCAGGTGTCCTTCCCCCAGGAGGTACATGTTAAACCTTATGAGACCAGGTGTCCTTCCCCCAGTAAACCTTATGAGACCAGGTGTCCTTCCCCCAGGAGATACATGGTAAACCTTATGAGGCCAGGTGTCCTTCCCCCAGGAGATACATGTTAAACCTTATGATCCGTTGCTACGAGGGGGTGTTGAGAGAGAGATAAATGTGATCAGTAACGACAAATACTCTACTATATGACTCACACGTAGAATGTAAACGGCAGCTTTCCAAATTGCACCCTATTCCCTATATATCACACTAGTTTCAACCAGAGCCCTATGTTCCCTGGTCTAAAGTAGTGCACTATATAGGGAATAGGGTGCCATTTGGGACTAACACTGTTGTTCTCCTCTACATCCTGCAGTAGTAGTGCACTATATAGGGAATAGGGTGCCATTTGGGACGCCACCTTGTTGTTGTCCTCCTCTGCGTCCTGCAGGTTCCTCCTGAGCAGCTCTGCCTCGTCCTCCACCAGCTGTAGCTGCTGTCTCAGCTCCCGGAGTTCCTCTCCCTGCTCCCTGCTGCAGCCCTGCTCAGCCGAGCCTCCAGCCACCTCATCCCTGGTAACGCATCAATCAGCACGTCGATCAATACATCCATCAATCAATACATCAATCAATACATCCATCAATCAATACATCAATCAGCACGTCGATCAACACATCCATCAATCAATACATCAATCAATCAATACGTCAATCAATGCATCCATCAATCAATACATCCATCAATCAATACATCAATCAATGCATCAATCAATCAATACATCAATCAGCACGTCAATCAACACATCCATCAATCAATACATCAATCAATCAATACGTCAATCAATGCATCCATCAATCAATACATCAATCAATCAACACATCAATCAACACATCCATCAATCAATACATCAATCAACGCATCAATCAACACGTCAGTCAACACGTCAGTCAACGCATCCATCAATCAATACATCAATCAATACATCAATCAACGCATCAATCAATCAATACACCAATCAATGTATCAATCAATCAAAGCATCAATCAATGCATCCATCAATCAATACATCAATCAATGCATCCATCAATCAACACATCAATCAATGCATCCATCAATCAACACATCAATCAACACATCCATCAATCAATACATCAATCAATCAAAGCATCAATCAACACATCAATCAATCAATGCATCAATCAATCAATACATCAATCAATACATAAATCAATCAATGCATCAATCCATCAATACATCAATCAATCAAAGCATCAATCAACACATCAATCAATCAATACATCAATCAATGCATCAATCAATGCATCAATCCATGCATCAATCAATGCATCAATCAATCAATACAGCAATCAATCAACACATCAATCAACACATCAATCAATCAATCAATGCATCAATCAATGATTAATCAATCAATACATCAATAAATACATCAATCAATATATCAATCAATATATCAACCAATCAATATATCAATCAATATATCAACCAATCAATGATCAATCAATCAATCAGTGCATCAATCAATCAACACATCAATCAATCAATGCATCAATCAATCAACACAGCAATCAATCAATGCATCAATCAATCAACACATCAATCAATTAATACATCAATCAATCCATCAATCAATACATCAATCAATACATCAATCAATATATCAACCAATCAATACATCAATCAATCAAATGTATCTTGTTTATTTACAAAGACATATGGAGATCTGAGAGGATTTGATTGGTATAAGCAATATGGGGAAACTTTTATCAAGCCTATCAGAGAGCAGGGTGGAGCTACTACCATATTGCTGACACCTGTCAAATCCTCTCAGATCTCCACAAGTGCATCAAGTCTATAGGGTTTAGGGCGTAGGGTTTAGGGGTCCGTTGGGTCTACCGGTCTCTCCTCTCCTCCAGTTCAGGCCTCAGTCCTCTATTCTCCACCTCTAGTCCTTTCTCCCTCCCTCCCTCCCTCCCTCCCTCCCTCCCTCCCTCCCTCCCTCCCTCCCTACCTGTCTCTCATGTCCTCCAGTTCAGCCTTCAGTCCTCTATTCTCCCTCCCTCCCTCCCTCCCTCCCTCCCTCCCTCCCTCCCTCCCTCCCTCCCTCCCTACCTGTCTCTCATGTCCTCCAGTTCAGCCTTCAGTCCTCTATTCTCCACCTCCAGCTCTACGATCTTCCTTCCCAGAATGTTGGCTTCCTCCTCCACCAGCCTCAGTCTCAGTTTCAGCTCTGACTCCCGAGTGGTAGCTGGTCCACCAGCCTCTCCCTTGGGCCCAGGGCTGTCCACATCCCCGTAGAAAGAGCGATACTTCTGCAGCTCGTGTTCCAGCCGGTCCTTCTCCTTGTCAATTTTAGCCATCTTCTTCCTCATTAAAATGGCTTCCTCCTTGATGAAGGCTAGCTGGCATTTCAGATCTTCGTTGTCCTCCTGAAGGAGAGAAGAATAATATATATATATATATATGTTTTGGTCTCTTCTCTCTCGTCATTATAGTTTGACGAATAACAATGATGTTAAACATTGTTGAAAATAGCGCCGTACCTCTACTGGAGTCTGTGGAATCCTCTTCTCTTTCTGAACGTCTCTGCCTCCTCTCCTCTTCAGTGACAGCTGCAGAGAATGAAGATGGAATCATCAGGCCACCTGTTAACTGTTGTACATGACTGGTGGAATCTGTCGTGGACAGTACCATGTTCTTTACAGACAGGCTGTTAATTAATCATTAAAAACAATGACTCTCGGAAACTTTCTTAACTAACAAGCTTGTGATGAGTAACCAGACCCTGTGTTAAACTCCCTGAGCTAACGTCTCGGATTTAGCTCGGCAGGCTTAACACAGTGTTGTGGCACGCAGGAGACCTGGGTTTGAATCCAGCTGGTCACGTGACACTGCGGAACCTTGCCCTCCCTGACAGCAGGTGTCCTCATTACCTCCTTCTCCGGCTGGTTGTGCAGGGCCTGCTCGGTCACCTCCACCTAACCGTAACCCACCACCCAAACCCTCCCCTGTCTACCCCTGTCCCCCCCCCACCTCACCCCTTCCCTCCCCCTCATCACCTCCTTGGCCTTCTCCAGCTGGTTGTGCAGGGCCTGTTTGGTCACCTCCACCTAACCCTAACCCTAACCCACCACCCAAACCCTCCCCTGTCTACCCCTGTCCCCCCCCCCCTTCCCTCCCCCTCATCACCTCCTTGGCCTTCTCCAGCTGGTTGTGCAGGGCCTGTTTGGTCACCTCCACCTCTATCAGCTTTTGCCTCAGCTTCTCGTTCTCCTCCTCTGTCTTCGTCCTTTTCTCCTCCACATTCTCCAACTCATGGTGCAGACGCACTGACACATCCTTCGCTACCTAGAGAGGGGGGGCGGGGGGCAGAGAGACAGGGAGGGAGAGAGACAGGGAGGGAGAGGGAGAGAGACAGGGAGGGAGAGAGAGAGAGACAGGGAGGGAGAGGGAGAGAGACAGGGAGGGAGAGGGAGAGAGACAGGGAGGGAGAGGGAGAGAGACAGGGAGGGAGGGGCAGAGAGACAGGGAGGGAGAGGGAGAGAGACAGGGAGGGAGAGGGAGAGAGACAGGGAGGGAGAGGGAGAGAGACAGGGAGGGAGAGGGAGAGAGACAGGGAGGGAGTGGGAGAGAGAGAGGGAAGTGGAGAGGGAGGGGGAGATGGAGAAAGACAGGGAGGGAGGGGGAGAGCGAATGGGAAAGGGAGGGGGAGTGGGGGAGGGAGGGAGGGAGGGAGGGAGGGAGGGAGGGGGAAGATTTATTTAATTTATTTTTTATAAATTTGACAGGATTTCTTAACCTGTTTTTGCTTCGTCATTATGGGGTATTGTGTGTAGATTGATGAGGATTTGTTTTTATTGAATCCATTTTAGAATAAGGCTGTAACGTAACAAAATGTGGAAAAGGTCAAGGGGTCTGAATACTTTCCGAATCCACTGCATATGTAACTGTATATACACAAGCATTTTGGGAATAGAATGGCATTTGGATCAAACCAAATAGCATTCATCACGTCCACAGTTCACAGCAGACACAGTCTAGACAACATTACCCTCAGGTCACAACCCTATGACATATAGAGTCTAGACAACATTACCCTATGACATATAGTCTAGACAACATTACCTTCAGGTCACACCCTATGACGTATAGATTATAGACGACATTAAACCTATGACATATAGAGTCTAGACAACATTATCCTATGACATATAGTCTAGACAACATTACCTTCAGGTCACACCCTATGACATATAGAGTTTAGACAACATTACCCTATGACATATAGAGTCTAGACAACATTACCTTCAGGTCACACCCTATGACATATAGAGTTTAGACAACATTATCCTATGACATATAGTCTAGACAACATTACCTTCAGGTCAAACCCTATGACATATAGAGTCTAGACAACATTACCTTCAGGTCACACCCTATGACATATAGAGTCTAGACAACATTACCTGATGACATATAGAGTCTAGACAACATTACCCTATGACATATAGAGTCTAGACAACATTACCCTATGACATATAGAGTCTAGACAACATTACCTTCAGGTCACACCCTATGACATATAGAGTCTAGACAACATTACCCTATGACATATAGAGTCTAGACAACATTACCTTCAGGTCACACCCTATGACATATAGAGTCTAGACAACATTACCTTCAGGTCCCACCCTATGACATATAGAGTCTAGACAACATTACCCTATGACATATAGAGTCTAGACAACATTACCTTCAGGTCAAACCCTATGACATATAGAGTCTAGACAACATTACCCTATGACATATAGAGTCTAGACAACATTACCTTCAGGTCCCACCCTATGATATATAGAGTCTAGACAACATTACCTGATGACATATAGAGTCTAGACAACATTACCTGATGACATATAGAGTCTAGACAACATTACCTTCAGGTCCCACCCTATGACATATAGTGTCTAGACAACATTACCTGATGACATATAGAGTCTAGACAACATTACCCTATGACATATAGACTCTAGACAACATTACCTGATGACATATAGAGTCTAGACAACATTACCTGATGACATATAGAGTATAGACAACATTACCTGATGACATATAGAGTCTAGACAACATTACCTTATGACATATAGTGTCTAGACAACATTACCTGATGACATATAGAGTCTAGACAACATTACCTGATGACATATAGAGTCTAGACAACATTACCTGATGACATATAGAGTCTAGACAACATTACCTTCAGGTATTTTAACAGTCCTAACACATTGGTCAATCTAAGCGCAGACAGTAGCGTTATAGGTTCATTGGTGTGTTAGAAATATTTTTTCTATTTTCACTATCACAATTATCGGCGCACTTGTTGGCATTGGCGTGAAAGGGCTTGGTTTAATTAATAAACAAGTTGTGGTTGTCTTGAGGCTTGACCCCTCACTGAAATGCAATGGTTCATTGGATCAGTGTAAAACTTTGCACATACACTGCTGCCATCTAGTGGCCAAAATGTAAATTACTTTATGGGCCGGAAATAGTTATCCTAGAGTCTAGACAGCGTCTTACCTTCAAGTCCTGCTCCAGGGCCCTCAGTAGCTCTCCGTCTACCTCTCCGGTCTGAGCGAACCTCATCCTCTTCCTCTCCGCCTTCCTCAGACGGTACTGGAGAATCCGGCAGTTCTTATTGGCTCGCTCCAGCTCGCGATGCATGTCCTGCAGCTGGCACGCGTCCTCTTCGTAGAACGTGTCTCTCATCTCGTCCATCTCCGCTCTCATCTCCTCTATCTCAGTCTAATGGGAACGAATGAGAGAGAGAAAGAGAGAGATGGAGAGGGACACAGCAATTAGAGGCATCAATAAAACATTATAGAGGCAACAGCAAAGGCGTCATGCCCATAGGGTCACAGGGGCACGTGCCCCCTCAGATTTGTGCTGTAAATATATATTTTTTTAACTATACATTTTTTTACATATATATTTTTGGTTTGTTTTTCTTCTCTGTAATACTACTAGCCACTTTTAGGAAGCAATTTTATGAAGTTGGCTTTAGCTAGCCCAGATAGGTTCCCAATCTCCCAACCTCATAACTAGCTACCAAGGAGCCATTTTCAGGCTATAAAGTTAGAGTAGCTAGCTTGTCTAACTATCTTAGCTGGCATGCCTGCTGGCAAGATTGGTAGACTTTAGAAAAGCAAGCAATAACTAAATGTACTGAATAAGACTCACATTCCTTTCAATGTTTTACCAAGATTTGAGCAGAGATGCAGAAAAGCATATTTAGTTTCTTTAAAAACAAAAGAGCCACCAGTCAGGAGGATACAGACATCTCAAGAGGTATGCTTAGATATGCAGAAGAATATATATATATATTGGACATATAATTAAGCATAATGATTATGGCTCTAGATTGCCGGGAAAAAAAGCTCTTTCAGGTGTTTGAAAAATGCTAAATTCTCCAATTTATGAACAGGGGCATAGCCCCTCTCCGGACCCCCCCCCCCTCCCCCCAGCCATCCTCATGTACTTTCTGCCCCTCAGATTTTGGGGGTGCATGACGCCCCTGGGCAACAGTATAAAGCATAGGCAGCTAAAACATGCTGTTATTAAACCCATTGTTTTTAAACCCGTACAGACGTGACAGTGGCAGACATATAGACATACCTTTAGCTCATCATTTTCATCCTCCAGTTTCTCTATCTCCTCCTGAAATAGCTGGTCGGGCTCAGGTACCGGTTCGGGCTCGTTAACGATGGCCTCAGGGGAGAGATCATCTGGAACCGCCGTTTCTGTGACCGGCTCCGGGGGAGACTGTGTCTTTGTCTTC
>NW_021822992.1:3268622-3295739 GCF_901001165.1 Salmo trutta
CTCTCCTCCCTGTATCTCTCCTCTCCCCCCCTGTATCTCTCCTCTCCCTCCCTGTCTCTCTCCCTCTCTCTCCCTCTCCCTCCCTGTCTCCTCCTCCCCCTCCCTGTCTCTCTCCCTTCCTCCTCCCTGTCTCTCTCCTCTCTCTCCCTCTCCCTCCCTGTCTCTCTCCCTCTCCCTCCCTGTCTCTCTGCCCCCCGCCCCCCCTCTCTAGGTAGCGAAGGATGTCTCAGTGCGTCTGCACCATGAGTTGGAGAATGTGGAGGAGAAAAGGACGAAGACAGAGGAGGAGAACGAGAAGCTGAGGCAAAAGCTGATAGAGGTGGAGGTGACCAAACAGGCCCTGCACAACCAGCTGGAGAAGGCCAAGGAGGTGATGAGGGGGGGGAAGGGGTGAGGTGAGGTGGGGACAGGGGTAGACAGGGGAGGGTTTGGGTGGTGGGTTAGGGTTAGGTGGAGGTGACCGAGCAGGCTCTGCACAACCAGCTGGAGAAGGCCAAGGAGGTGATGAGGGGGAGGGAAGGGGTGAGGTGGGGGGGGACAGGGAGGGTTAGGGGTAGACAGGGGAGGGTTTGGGTGGTGGGATAGGGTTAGGGTTAGGTGGAGGTGACCAAACAGGCCCTGCAAAACCAGCTGGAGAAGGCCAAGGAGGTGATGAGGGGGAGGGAAGGGGTGAGGTGGGGGGGGGACAGGGGTAGACAGGGGAGGGTTTGGGTGGTGGGTTACGGTTAGGTGGAGGTGACCGAGCAGGCCCTGCACAACCAGCCGGAGAAGGAGGTAATGAGGACACCTGCTGTCAGGGAGGGCAAGGTTCCGCAGTGTCACGTGACCAGCTGGATTCAAACCCAGGTCTCCTGTGTGCCACAACACTGTGTTAAGCCTGCCGAGCTAAATCCGAGACGTTAGCTCAGGGAGTTTAACACAGGGTCTGGTTACTCATCACAAGCTTGTTAGTTAAGAAAGTTTCCGAGAGTCATTGTTTTTAATGATTAATTAACAGCCTGTCTGTAAAGAACATGGTACTGTCCACGACAGATTCCACCAGTCATGTACAACAGTTAACAGGTGGGCTGATGATTCCATCTTCATTCTCTGCAGCTGTCACTGAAGAGGAGAGGAGGCAGAGACGTTCAGAAAGAGAAGAGGATTCCACAGACTCCAGTAGAGGTACGGCGCTATTTTCAACAATGTTTAACATCATTGTTATTCGTCAAACTATAATGACGAGAGAGAAGAGACCAAAACATATATATATATATATTATTCTTCTCTCCTTCAGGAGGACAACGAAGATCTGAAATGTCAGCTAGCCTTCATCAAGGAGGAAGCCATTTTAATGAGGAAGAAGATGGCTAAAATTGACAAGGAGAAGGACCGGCTGGAACACGAGCTGCAGAAGTATCGCTCTTTCTACGGGGATGTGGACAGCCCTGGGCCCAAGGGAGAGGCTGGTGGACCAGCTACCACCCGGGAGTCAGAGCTGAAACTGAGACTGAGGCTGGTGGAGGAGGAAGCCAACATTCTGGGAAGGAAGATCGTAGAGCTGGAGGTGGAGAATAGAGGACTGAAGGCTGAACTGGAGGACATGAGAGACAGGTAGGGAGGGAGGGAGGGAGGGAGGGAGGGAGGGAGGGAGGGAGGGAGGGAGGGAGGTGGAGAATAGAGGACTGAGGCCTGAACTGGAGGAGAGGAGAGACCGGTAGACCCAACGGACCCCTAAACCCTACGCCCTAAACCCTATAGACTTGATGCACTTGTGGAGATCTGAGAGGATTTGACAGGTGTCAGCAATATGGTAGTAGCTCCACCCTGCTCTCTGATAGGCTTGATAAAAGTTTCCCCATATTGCTTATACCAATCAAATCCTCTCAGATCTCCATATGTCTTTGTAAATAAACAAGATACATTTGATTGATTGATGTATTGATTGGTTGATATATTGATTGATGTATTGATTGGTTGATATATTGATTGATGTATTGATTGATGTATTGATTGATTGATGTGTTGATTGATTGATGCATTGATTGATTTATGTGTTAATTGATTGCTGTGTTGATTGCTGTGTTGATTGCTGTATTGATTGATTGATGCATTGATTGATGCATGGATTGATGCATTGATTGATGCATTGATTGATTGATGCATTGATTGATGTGTTGATTGATGCATTGATTGATGTATTGATTGATTGATGTGTTGATTGATTGATGCATTGATTGATTGATGTGTTGATTGATTGCTGTGTTGATTGCTGTGTTGATTGCTGTATTGATTGATTGATGCATTGATTGATGCATGGATTGATGCATTGATTGATGCATTGATTGATGCATTGATTGATTGATGCATTGATTGATGTGTTGATTGATACATTGATTGATGTATTGATTGATGGATGTGTTGATTGATTGATGCGTTGATTGATGTATTGATTGATGGATGTGTTGATTGATGGATGTATTGATTGATGTATTGATTGATGGATGTGTTGATTGATGTATTGATTGATTGATGTATTGATTGATGGATGTATTGATTGATGTATTGATTGATGGATGTATTGATTGATGTATTGATTGATGGATGTGTTGATTGATGTATTGATTGATTGATGTATTGATTGATGGATGTATTGATCGACGTGCTGATTGATGTATTGATTGATGATGTATTGATTGATGGATGTGTTGATTGATGTATTGATTGATTGATGTATTGATTGATGGATGTATTGATCGATGTGCTGATTGATGTATTGATTGATGGATGTATTGATTGATGTATTGATTGATGGATGTATTGATCGACGTGCTGATTGATGCGTTACCAGGGATGAGGTGGCTGGAGGCTCGGCTGAGCAGGGCTGCAGCAGGGAGCAGGGAGAGGAACTCAGGGAGCTGAGACAGCAGCTACAGCTGGTGGAGGACGAGGCAGAGCTGCTCAGGAGGAACCTGCAGGACGCAGAGGAGGACAACAACAAGGTGGCGTCCCAAATGGCACCCTATTCCCTATATAGTGCACTACTACTGCAGGATGTAGAGGAGAACAACAGTGTTAGTCCCAAAATGGCACCCTATTCCCTATATAGTGCACTACTTTAGACCAGGGAGCAAAGGGCTCTGGTTGAAACTAGTGTGCTATATAGGAAATAGGGTGCCATTTGGAAAGCAGTTGTTTACATTCTACGTGTGAGTCATATAGTAGAGTATTTATCGTTACTGATCTCAACACCCCCTCGTAGCAACGGATCATAAGGTTTACCATGTACCTCCTGGGGGAAGGACACCTGGCCTCATAAGGTTTACTGGGGGAAGGACACCTGGCCTCATAAGGTTTAACATGTACCTCCTGGGGGAAGGACACCTGGCCTCATAAGGTTTAACATGTATCTCCTGGGGGAAGGACACCTGGCCTCATAAGGTTTACCATGTACCTCCTGGGGGAAGGACACCTGGCCTCATAAGGTTTAACATGTATCTCCTGGGGGAAGGACACCTGGTCTCATAAGGTTTACCATGTATCTCCTGGGGGAAGGACACCTGGTCTCATAAGGTTTAACATGTATCTCCTGGGGGAAGGACACCTGGCCTCATAAGGTTTAACATGTATCTCCTGGAGGAAGGACACCTGGCCTCATAAGGTTTAACATGTATCTCCTGGGGGAAGGACACCTGGCCTCATAAGGTTTAACATGTATCTCCTGGGGGAAGGACACCTGGTCTCATAAGGTTTAACATGTATCTCCTGGGGGAAGGACACAGGACACGTACCCCAGGTTGAGAACCACAGATTTAACAGACGTTCTTAATCCAGAACCATATACAATCAGTGATTTAAGCTTTAAGGTAGTTTTACTAAAGTACATCCTGTTTCAATCCCCCACTAAATCGTTATTTTAGGTGACGGGAGAGCTGAACAAGCTGAAGTACAAGGAGGGCTCCAGGCACGGCGCTGGTGGTGGAGGAGGTGGTGCCGGAGCGGCTGCAGACCGGGCCAAGGTGGAGGTCCTGCAGGAGGAGCTAAAGGCTGCCAGGCTGCAGATCAACGAGCTGAGTGGCAAGGTGAGGCAGCATGATGGACTACACTACCCACAATGCTCTGTGTATTTTTTTTTTCTGTGCAAGGTTGAGGTCACTTCCATTTTAATTCCTTCAATTCAGGAAGTTACCTGGAATTCCAATTCCAGTTTCCCTCCATGCTTCTCTATAAGAACACATTGGAAGTGGAATTTCAGTTTACTTCCTGAATTCATTGAATTGAAATGAAGCTGACAGTTGAAGCTAACATAATGCTATCCATCTCTGACGCTCACATAATGCTATCCATCTCTGACGCTAACATAATGCTATCCTGTCTCTGACGCTAACATAATGCTATCCTGTCTCTGACGCTAACATAATGCTATCCTGTCTCTAACGCTAACATAATGCTATCCTGTCTCTGACGCTAACATAATGCTATCCCGTCTCTGACGCTAACATAATGCTATCCTGTCTCTGACGCTAACATAATGCTATCCTGTCTCCTTACCTCTACAGGTGATGCAGATGCAGTATGAGAACCGTGTCCTGCTGTCTAACATGCAGCGTTACGACCTGGCATCACACCTGGGCATCAGGGCCAGCCCCCGGGAAAGTGACGCAGAGAGTGACGGAGGAGATGACGCCTCCACCTCATCGCGCTTCCCACCCCACCGTAAACGAGAAGGCCCCATCGGAGGGGAGAGCGACTCGGACGAGGTGATACGCGTACAAACAGTAAACCCAATAATGGCTTTGTGTATTAAATACAGTGAAGCTGACAAGCTGAAGCTAATCCTAAAGTTATCCCGTCTCCCTACCAATCCAGGTGCGTAACATCCGGTGCCTGACCCCCACGCGCTCTCTCTACACCCCCGAGAGCCGTTTTCTCCCCCGCAGCCTGAAGGACCGGCAGCAGATGGTAGACATCCGTATAGAAGCAGAGCGGCTGGGTCGGACCGTCGACAGGCTGATAGCGGACACCGGTACCATCATGGCTGAGGCCCGGGTCTACATGGTCTCCAACGGGGAGCTTTACGAGGAGGAAGGGAGCACCGTCAGAGAACATGAGTTGTTGTACAGGATCACCGCTCAGATGAAAGCCTTTAGGAAGGAGCTGCAGGTATTTATAGACAGACTGGATGTCCCCAAGCCAGAGGACAAAGAGGAAGAGGAACCACTGTCTGTAAGTTGAACAGAGTTAGACACACACTAGGGGTTTCCGTTGGCCTTTTGCCCCCCCCCCCCCCTTAAATGTCCGGTAAATTAAAATGTCCGTCACCACATTTCCTAACGGAAACCCCGGCAGACACTTACACACACCCATTACATTAATGCATTGTAGACATGTCAGTATTACATCTACTGTAGGACAGGCCTCTATTTGGTCTGAATGTCAGTATTACATCTACTGTAGGACAGGCCTCTATTTGGTCTGAATGTCAGTATTACATCTACTGTAGGACAGGCCTCTATTTGGTCTGATTGTCAGTATTACATCTACTGTAGGACAGGCCTCTATTTGGTCTGAATGTCAGTATTACATCTACTGTAGGACAGGTCTCTATTTTGGTCTGAATGTCAGTATTACATCTACTGTAGGACAGGCCTCTATTTGGTCTGAATGTCAGTATTACATCTACTGTAGGACAGGCCTCTATTTGGTCTGATTGTCAGTATTACATCTACTGTAGGACAGGCCTCTATTTGGTCTGATTGTCAGTATTACATCTACTGTAGGACAGGCCTCTATTTGGTCTGAATGTCAGTATTACATCTACTGTAGGACAGGCCTCTATTTGGTCTGAATGTCAGTATTACATCTACTGTAGGACAGGCCTCTATTTGGTCTGATTGTCAGTATTACATCTACTGTAGGACAGGCCTCTATTTGGTCTGAATGTCAGTATTACATCTACTGTAGGACAGGTCTCTATTTTGGTCTGAATGTCAGTATTACATCTACTGTAGGACAGGCCTCTATTTGGTCTGAATGTCAGTATTACATCTACTGTAGGACAGGCCTCTATTTGGTCTGATTGTCAGTATTACATCTACTGTAGGACAGGCCTCTATTTGGTCTGAATGTCAGTATTACATCTACTGTAGGACAGGTCTCTATTTTGGTCTGAATGTCAGTATTACATCTACTGTAGGACAGGCCTCTATTTGGTCTGAATGTCAGTATTACATCTACTGTAGGACGGGCCTCTATTTAGTCTGAATGTCAGTATTACATCTACTGTAGGACAGGCCTCTATTTGGTCTGAATGTCAGGATTACATCTACTGTAGGACAGGTCTCTATTTGGTCTGAATGTCAGTATTACATCTACTGTAGGACAGAATTTGGTCTGAATGTCAGTATTACATCTACTGTAGGACAGGCCTCTATTTGGTCTGAATGTCAGTATTACATCTACTGTAGGACGGGCCTCTATTTGGTCTGAATGTCAGTATTACATCTACTGTAGGACAGGCCTCTATTTGGTCTGAATGTCAGTATTGTTTAACCTGCTTTTAATCTGTTCTCTCTTCCTGTCTTTCTACCATTCTGTTTTCCTGACCTCCTTCTCTGTCCTATTAACCCATCTAGATGTTCCAACCCATCATCCTGCTCATCCTCATCCTCGTCCTGTTCTCTTCACTCTCCTATACCACCATCTTCAAACTCGTCTTCCTCTTCACTCTCTTCTTCGTCCTGTAACGTCCGTCTCACTTCGCATAGACACATCTTTTTTTGTTTAGTCATATTTTTTATTTGGTTTTATATTTTTTTATTTTGGAACATTCCCATCTAAGGTCACACGTCATACGGGACACTATTCCCCGTTTCAGCAGTTACTATTTACAAGCTTTCAACACACACTGGAGGAGACCACACACCTCTGGGACTGAGACCACACACCTCTGGGACTGAGACCCTGGAGGAGACCACACACCTCTGGGACTGAGACCACACACCTCTGGGACTGAGACCACACACCTCTGGGACTGAAACCACACACCTCTGGGGCTGAGACACTGGAGGAGACCACACACCTCTGGGACTGAGACACTGGAGGAGACCACACACCTCTGGGACTGAGACCACACACCTCTGGGACTGAGACCACACACCTCTGGGGCTGAGACACTGGAGGAGACCACACACCTCTGGGACTGAGACACTGGAGGAGACCACACACCTCTGGGGCTGAGACCACACACCTCTGGGGCTGAGACACTGGATGAGACCACACACCTCTGGGACTGAGACCACACACCTCTGGGACTGAGACCACACACCTCTGGGACTGAGACCCTGGAGGAGACCACACACCTCTGGGACTGAGACCACACACCTCTGGGACTGAGACCACACACCTCTGGGACTGAGACCCTGGAGGAGACCACACACCTCTGGGACTGAGACCACACACCTCTGGGACTGAGACCACACACCTCTGGGACTGAGACCACACACCTCTGGGACTGAGACCACACACCTCTGGGACTGAGACACTGGAGGAGACAACACACCTCTGGGGCCGAGACACTGGAGGAGACCACACACCTCTGGGACTGAGACCACACACCTCTGGGACTGAGACACTGGAGGAGACCACACACCTCTGGGACTGAGACCACACACCTCTGGGACTGAGACCACACACCTCTGGGACTGAGACACTGGAGGAGACAACACACCTCTGGGGCTGAGACACTGGAGGAGACCACACACCTCTGGGACTGAGACCACACACCTCTGGGACTGAGACCCTGGAGGAGACCACACACCTCTGGGACTGAGACCCTGGAGGAGACCACACACCTCTGGGACTGAGACCACACACCTCTGGGACTGAGACCACACCTCTGGGACTGAGACCACACACCTCTGGGACTGAGACACTGGAGGAGACCACACACCTCTGGGACTGAGACCACACACCTCTGGGACTGAGACCACACACCTCTGGGACTGAGACACCGTATATTATTAGGTGAGTAGACAAGGTTAACAGTAAATGGTCCCTTATCTAACCTTATTTTAGAGGTCCCCCAGAACTCTGATGCAAAAGGCAGGAAGGAACAGCAGTTTGCTGTGGGTGTATAGGAGGCCCAGTCTGTAAACCTACACAGTACCTACCTATGTGTAGTGCCCGTGCATGTTCAGTATAGCAGTGTTATGGACACATAATCCCTCAACAGAGCGTTCACCTGGAGTACTGTGAAATGTTTACTTACGAGCCCTTAACCAACAACACAGAGTTTTAAAACAGTAAGAAATATGTGCTACATAAACTAAATGAAAAATACTTAACAGCTGCTCTATGTACATAGTCATTGAACACTGGTCACTTATATATATGTAACCGATGTGAAATGGCTAGCTAGTTAGCGGTGGCGCGCGCGCTAGTAGCGTTTCAATCGGGTGACGTCACTCGCTCTGAGACCTTGAAGTAGTTGTTCCCCTTGCGTTGCAAGGGCCGCGGCTTTTTGTGGCGTGATGGGTAACGATGCTTCGGTGGGGTGTCAGTTGTTGATGTGCGCAGAGGGTCCCTGGTTCGAGCCCAGGTTGGCGGCGAAGAGAGGGACGGAAGCTATACTGTTACATACTGTATTCTGTCTGGTCAAGGCTCATCCTATATAACTACTGCTGTACACTCCTTTTCTATTTGTATATTGTCATAATGTGTATATACACACCATCATATACATACATGCCATTGCTCGTTCTGATATTTTTTGGGGGGTGTATTGTTGTGTTTTTGTTAGGTATTACTGTTGTAATAATGCACTGTTGGGACCTAGAAAACATACGCGTTTCACTACACCTGCGAGAACATCTGTAAAACATGTGCACATGACCAATAACATTTGATTTTGATTTGTGTTGGACGTGGTCTTGTTAATATTCCGTAAATTCTATTGGCCACTGAGACCGGAACACACGGCGATTCTCATCCGGCGGTGGGGATGTGACGTCATAAACGGTATTGAGACCAGCTGTGAGGGAGAAGTACGCGGGGGCTTTTTTCGTGGCTCGTCTGGTCGAGTTGTCCAATGAAAAAGCATCAGGGAAAAATAAAGACAAGTCAGACCAAGACGGTTATTTCCGTTGGATTTAGGGACCACTCTGATTTTCATTAACAACTGACCAGAAAGACCAGGTTTTTTTTTTGAAAGCTTATTTTGGTGTTTTTGGAGACCTTTATGATATTACACAGCTGGGCATTGCATAACAGGTAAGATGTTTTCACTTGTCCCGAATCTATTCAGAGATTTGAAGGCAATGAAAGGGTTTTTGTGAAATAACGGAGCACAGCCTTATATCAAAATAGGATGCAGACTAACTGCGAATACAGAAACGTGGATCCAGTGTGTGTGTGTGTGTGTGTGTGTGTGTGTATATTGACAGGCTGTGCAACATTTCGCTTCTGATTTTGCGTGTGAAGCCAATAAACAACCATTAGACTATAACCAACGAGCTGAACACATGTATCACCACGGTCACGGTCACAACCCTTTGAATAGTCTAGTCTACCACTTGATCCACATTCCGCAGTCAGAGCCCCGCGACAATAATCGTCCCGGTAGTAAACAGACGTGATTTAATTCATATTTATTCAACCGGGGGGAGGGTTCCGCGCGACCTACTCCCGGCTCCGTTACTTAGTAGTCTACGTTACCCGGTGGGGTTATTGAGTAAAATGATATACATGGTTACAGGGTGTAAAAATAGTCCCCCAGCTCTTACATCAGTGGACTAGGTGTATTATTGGGTACCCGTCCTGTCCCCGTATCAACAACCTACTGGGTGTTCGTCACCCACACAGCGCGCTGCACAGGGCAGGAGCCTGGCCGGTAACCGTAGTATTTTACCGTAGGAATAATGACTAGCCTAAATAAGTTTGGATAATAAATAAAACCAGATAGCATCAGTAGAGTTCCGCCGCATAATGACCGACTGTTGACCTTGGCAACGGCGCGGTGACATGGAAGGGACTAATACGCACATCTTTGCATGGCCTCGAACTGCTCCCGGTTCAGCGTTGAGAGAAACGGACACGTCCGGGGAAATCTCCGGTTTCGGATAATTATGCTGCTGCTGCAACTACAACCGAAAGCCCCCCCCGGTCAACCGAAAGGCTGTCAACAGTTTGTGTTTGTTTGTCACTGCGCGTTGAGAAATGTGGAATGCTGCGTTCGGAAATGGGTCAGATTTGGGTAGTGGAGGAGGAGGAGGCGGCGGCGGTGGGTACGTGCCAGCGCAGGACTGGCAATTCGTTCCCTGCTCCCGGTTGGAAACAGAAAGAGAGAGGGGCAGAGGGAAGAAGAGTCGCAGCCCGTTCAGGACGTTCTCCTCCCCGCCAACAGTCACTCTGTTCACCGAACGGTCTCATTCTGGAACGGTTGGAACGTCAGTGGATCGGACGCAAGAACCGGGGACTCGTCACTCCCGTCTGAAACACAAGTTTCAGCACTTAAAGAAACGCCACGGACAGGACAAGGAAGAATGGATACGACAGAAGGAGATACTTTTAAGACAAGTTGCTGAGATACAAGTAGGCCTAATTTTGAAAATAATTTCACACTTCAGCACAGGGAGATATTCTATTCACAAGTTTTAGATGATACTTCTGGTTCACTACTTGTTGCGCTACGATTTTGTTTTTGTTCTGAGTGTTTTCTGAATGTATGTATTGTGGAACACCAGCTACAGCTAACTCTGTGTTGCTGTATTGATTCTCAGGGAGGGGAGAACAGCTAACTCTGTGTTGCTGTATTGATTCTCAGGGAGGGGAGAACAGCTAACTCTGTGTTGCTGTATTGATTCTCAGGGAGAACAGCTAACTCTGTGTTGCTGTATTGATTCTCAGGGAGAACAGCTAACTCTGTGTTGCTGTATTGATTCTCAGGGAGAACAGCTAACTCTGTGTTGCTGTATTGATTCTCAGGGAGAACAGCTAACTCTGTGTTGCTGTATTGATTCTCAGGGAGAACAGCTAACTCTGTGTTGCTGTATTGATTCTCAGGGAGAACAGCTAACTCTGTGTTGCTGTATTGATTCTCAGGGTAGGGAGAACAGCTAACTCTGTGTTGCTGTATTGATTCTCAGGGTAGGGAGAACAGCTAACTCTGTGTTGCTGTATTGATTCTCAGGGAGGGGAGAACAGCTAACTCTGTGTTGCTGTATTGATTCTCAGGGAGAACAGCTAACTCTGTGTTGCTGTATTGATTCTCAGGGAGAACAGCTAACTCTGTGTTGCTGTATTGATTCTCAGGGAGGGGAGAACAGCTAACTCTGTGTTGCTGTATTGATTCTCAGGGAGAACAGCTAACTCTGTGTTGCTGTATTGATTCTCAGGGAGAACAGCTAACTCTGTGTTGCTGTATTGATTCTCAGGGAGAACAGCTAACTCTGTGTTGCTGTATTGATTCTCAGGGAGGGGAGAACAGCTAACTCTGTGTTGCTGTATTGATTCTCAGGGAGGGGAGAACAGCTAACTCTGTGTTGCTGTATTGATTCTCAGGGAGGGGAAGAACAGCTAACGCTGTGTTGCTGTATTGATTCTCAGGGAGAACAGCTAACTCTGTGTTGCTGTATTGATTCTCAGGGAGGGGAGAACAGCTAACTCTGTGTTGCTGTATTGATTCTCAGGGAGGGGAGAACAGCTAACTCTGTGTTGCTGTATTGATTCTCAGGGAGGGGAGAACAGCTAACTCTGTGTTGCTGTATTGATTCTCAGGGTAGGGAGAACAGCTAACTCTGTGTTGCTGTATTGATTCTCAGGGAGAACAGCTAACTCTGTGTTGCTATATTGATTCTCAGGGAGGGGAGAACAGCTAACTCTGTGTTGCTGTATTGATTCTCAGGGAGGGGAGAACAGCTAACTCTGTGTTGCTGTATTGATTCTCAGGGTGGGGAGAACAGCTAACGCTGTGTTGCTGTATTGATTCTCAGGGAGAACAGCTAACTCTGTGTTGCTGTATTGATTCTCAGGGAGAACAGCTAACTCTGTGTTGCTGTATTGATTCTCAGGGAGAACAGCTAACTCTGTGTTGCTGTATTGATTCTCAGGGAGAACAGCTAACTCTGTGTTGCTGTATTGATTCTCAGGGAGAACAGCTAACTCTGTGTTGCTGTATTGATTCTCAGGGAGAACAGCTAACTCTGTTGCTGTATTGATTCTCAGGGTAGGGAGAACAGCTAACTCTGTGTTGCTGTATTGATTCTCAGGGTAGGGAGAACAGCTAACTCTGTGTTGCTGTATTGATTCTCAGGGTGGGGAGAACAACTAACTCTGCTGTATTGATTCTCAGGGAGGGGAGAACAGCTAACTCTGTGTTGCTGTATTGATTCTCAGGGAGGGGAGAACAGCTAACTCTGTGTTGCTGTATTGATTCTCAGGGAGGGGAGAACAGCTAACTCTGTGTTGCTGTATTGATTCTCAGGGAGGGGAGAACAGCTAACTCTGTGTTGCTGTATTGATTCTCAGGGTGGGGAAGAACAGCTAACGCTGTGTTGCTGTATTGATTCTCAGGGAGAACAGCTAACTCTGTGTTGCTGTATTGATTCTCAGGGAGAACAGCTAACTCTGTGTTGCTGTATTGATTCTCAGGGAGAACAGCTAACTCTGTGTTGCTGTATTGATTCTCAGGGAGAACAGCTAACTCTGTGTTGCTGTATTGATTCTCAGGGAGAACAGCTAACTCTGTGTTGCTGTATTGATTCTCAGGGTGGGGAGAACAGAAGGATTCTGTTGGATCTGAAGACTGTAGTGGAGGAGGTGCAGCTAGAGGTGAAGAGAGAGGAGTCCAAGAGGAGCGAGCTACAGCTGCAGTACACTAAGGACAGATGTGCCTGGGAACTGGAGAGAGCTCAGCTGAAATGCAGAATCGCACAGGTAAGAATACACTATACTATATGATACTACACTATACTATATGATACTACACTATACAATATGATACTACACTATACTATATGATACTACACTATACTATATGATACTACACTATACTATATGATACTACACTATACTATATGATACTACACTATACTATATGATACTACACTATACTATATGATACTACACTATACTATGCTATATGATACTACACTATACTATATGATACTACACTATACTATACTATATGATAATACACTATACTATATGATACTACACTATACTATATGATACTACACTATACTATGCTATATGATACTACACTATACTATATGATACTATACTATATGATAATACACTATACTATATGATACTACACTATACTATGCTATATGATACTACACTATACTATATGATACTACACTATACTATATGATACTACACTATACTATGCTATATGATACTACACTATACTATATGATACTACACTATACTATATGATACTACACTATACTATATGATACTACACTGTACTATATGATACTACACTATACTATATGATACTACACTATACTATGCTATATGATACTACACAATACTATATGATACTACACTATGCTATACAATACTATACTATACAATATGATACTACACTATACTATATGATACTACACTATACTATACAATACTACACTATACTATACTAAACTATACTATACAATATGATACTACACTGTACTATATGATACTACACTATACTATACAATACTACACTATACTATACAATGCTATACTATACAATATGATACTACACTATACTATATGATACTACACTATACACTGACTGTGTCAATACTGTAGGACACAGTCAGCCATCTCCCTCTATAATATCTCTCTGTGTCACTACTGTAGGACACAGTCAGCCATCTCCCTCTATAATATCTCTCTGTGTCAGTACTGTAGGACACAGTCAGCCATCTCCCTCTATATATCTCTCTGTGTCAGTACTGTAGGACACAGTCAGCCATCTCTCTCTCTATCTCTCTCTGTGTCACTACTGTAGGACAGTCAGCCATCTCTCTCTATATCTCTCTCTGTGTCACTACTGTAGGACACAGTCAGCCATCTCCCTCTATATCTCTCTGTGTCAGTACTGTAGGACACAGTCAGCCATCTCCCTCTATAATATCTCTCTGTGTCAGTACTGTAGGACACAGTCAGCCATCTCTCTCTGTGTCAGTACTGTAGGACACAGTCAGCCATCTTTCAGAGGCCTGTGATGCGGTTAGAAGAGTCATGCTCGCATCACATGGTGGGATCTGTGATCTGTGAATGTGTGACCAATCAATTGGATGAGGGGATTCAGGGTCTGAAGACAGACAGACAGACAGACAGACAGACAACAGACAGACAGACAGAGGCCTACAGACATGCAAGACAATGGACAGACTGTGTGGAAAACCAGAGTCTGGGAAAGTACACAGCTTTTCTCTAAGCTTTCATGTAAACAGGGGGTAGATATGGACTCATCCTAAACAGGGGATAGATATGGACTCATCCTAAACAGGGGATAGATATGGACTCATACTAAACAGGGGATAGATATGGACTCATACTAAACAGGGGATAGATATGGACTCATCCTAAACAGGGGATATGGACTCATACTAACAGGGGATTAGATATGGACTCATACTAAACAGGGGATAGATATGGACTCATACTAAACAGGGGATAGATATGGACTCATACTAAACAGGGGGATAGATATGGACTCATACTAAACAGGGGATAGATATGGACTCATACTAAACAGGGGATAGATATGGACTCATACTAAACAGGGGATAGATAGGACTCATACTAACAGGGGATAGATATGGACTCATACTAAAACAGGGGATAGATATGGACTCATACTAACAGGGGATAGATATGGACTCATACTAAACAGGGATAGATATGGACTCATACTAAACAGGGGATAGATATGGACTCATACTAAACAGGGGATAGATATGGACTCATACTAAACGGGGATAGATATGGACTCATACTAAACAGGGATAGATATGGACTCATACTAAACAGGGGATAGATAATGGACCTCATCCTAAACAGGGCGTAGATATGGACTCATACTAAACAGGGGATAGATATGGACTCATACTAAACAGGGGATAGATATGGACTCATACTAAACAGGGGATAGATATGGACTCATACTAAACAAGGGATAGATATGGACTCATACTAAACAAGGGATAGATATGGACTCATACTAAACAGGGGATAGATATGGACTCATACTAAACAGGGGATAGATATGGACTCATCCTAAACAGGGGATAGATATGGACTCATACTAAACAGGGGATAGATATGGACTCATACTAAACAGGGGAAGATATGGACTCATACTAAACAGGGGATAGATATGGACTCATACTAGAACAGGGGATAGATATGGACTCATACTAAACAGGGGATAGATATGGACTCATACTAAACAGGGGATAGATATGGACTCATACTAAACAGGGGATAGATATGGACTCATACTAAACAGGGGATAGATATGGACTCATACTAAACAGGGATAGATATGGACTCATACTAAACAGGGGGATAGATATGACTCATACTAAACAGGGATAGATAGGGACTCATACTAACAGGGGATAGATAGGACTCATACTAAACAGGGGATAGATATGGACTCATACTAAACAGGGGATAGATATGGACTCATACTAAACAGGGGATAGATATGGACTCATACTAAACAGGGGATAGATATGGGCTCATACTAAACAGGGGATAGATATGGACTCATACTAAAGATATAAACAGGGGATAGATATGGACTCATACTAAACAGGGGATAGATATGGACTCATACTAAACAGGGGATAGATATGGACTCATACTAAACAGGGGATAGATATGGACTCATACTAAACAGGGGATAGATATGGACTCATACTAAAACAGGGGATAGATATGGACTCATACTAAACAGGGGATAGATATGGACTCATCCTAAACAGGGGATAGATATGGACTCATACTAAACAGGGGATAGATATGGACTCATACTAAACAGGGGATAGATATGGACTCATACTAAACAGGGGATAGATATGGACTCATACTAAACAGGGGATAGATATGGACTCATACTAAACAGGGGATAGATATGGACTCAGTACTAAACAGGGATAGATATGGACTCATACAACAGGGGGATAGATATGACTCATACTAAACAGGGGTAAGATATGGACTCATACTAAACAGGGGATAGATATGGACTCATACTAAACAGGGGATAGATATGGACTCATACTAAACAGGGGATAGATATGGACCTCATACTAAACAGGGGATAGATATGGCTCAGACTAAACAGGGGAGAGATATGGACCATACTAACAGGGGATAGATATGGACTCATACTAAACAGGGGATAGATATGACTCATACTAACATGGGATAGATATGGACTCATACTAAACAGGGGATAGATATGACTCATACTAAACATGGGATAGATATGGAATCTACTAACAGGGGGATAGATATGGACTCATACTAAACAGGGGATAGATATGGACTCATACTAAACAGGGGATAGATATGGACTCATACTAAACAGGGGATAGATATGGACTCATACTAAACAGGGGATAGATATGGACTCATACTAAACAGGGGATAGATATGGACTCATACTAAACAGTGGATAGATATGGACTCATCCTAAACAGGGGGATAGATATGGACTCATCCTAAACAGGGGATAGATATGGACTCATACTAACAGGGATAGATATGGACTCATACTAACAGGGGATAGATATGGACTCATCCTAACAGGGGATAGATATGGACTCATACTAAACAGGGGATAGATATGGACTCATACTAAACAGGGGATAGATATGGACTCATACTAAACAGGGGATAGATATGGACTCATACTAAACAGGGGGATAGATATGGACTCATACTAAACAGGGGATAGATATGGACTCATACTAAACAGGGGATAGATATGGACTCATACTAAACAGGGGATAGATATGGACTCATACTAAACAGGGGATAGATATGGACTCATACTAAACAGGGGATAGATATGGACTCATACTAAACAGGGGATAGATATGGACTCATACTAACAGGGGATAGATATGGAACTCATACTAACAGGGGATAGATATGGACTCATACTAAACAGGGTCATACTAAACAGGGGATAGATATGGACTCATACTAAACAGGGGATAGATATGGACTCTAACTAAACAGGGGATAGATTGGACTCAGACTAAACAGGGGATGATTATGGACTCATACTAAACAGGGGATAGATATGGACTCATACGAACAAAGGGGATAGATATGGACTCTACTAAAAGAAGGGGATAGATATGGACTCATACTAACAGGGGATAGATATGGACTCAATCCAAACAGGGGGATAGATATGGACTCCATACTAAACAGGGGTGATAGCTAGGGACTCATACAAACTGGGGGATAGATATGGACTCATCTAAACAGGGATTGATATGGACTCATCAAACAGACCTTTCACGTATTAACAGAAGTAACACATCTCCTTACATAGGTCTGGAATTAAAGCATGACTGAAGCATAGAAACTGAACGTGTGTGTGTGTGTGTGTGTGTGTGTGTGTGTGTGTGTGTGTGTGTGTGTGTGTGTGTGTGTGTGTGTGTGTGTGTGTGTGTGTGTGTGTGCGTGTGTGAGATAGTGATTGTGGGTGAAGCGTGTACCGTACACCCCTGTGCTGTATGACCCAGTCATCTGTCAGGATCCCATGTTGGTCTCGTACTAAGAATATAAACAGTCCAGTCTGTTCACTAACTAGTTATGAAGAGGAACTGTGTTCAGTGTTAAAACTATTCCATGATCAAAACACTCCCAGCTTCTAGAATTCACTGTGTGAGTCCACAGTGTTCTATATTAATGATTGTCAGACCACATCAGCTTCTAGAATTCACTTGTTGTTCCCCAGAGTTCTGATGGTTCTGTGTGAGTCCACAGTGTTCTATATTAATGATTGTCAGACCACATCAGCTTCTAGAATTCACTCGTTGTTCCCCAGAGTTCTGATGGTTCTGTGTGAGTCCACAGTGTTCTATATTAATGATTGTCAGACCACATCAGCTTCTAGAATTCACTCGTTGTTCCCCAGAGTTCTGATGGTTCTGTGTGAGTCCACAGTGTTCTATATTAATGATTGTCAGACCACATCAGCTTCTAGAATTCACTTGTTGTTCCCCAGAGTTCTGATGGTTCTGTGTGAGTCCACAGTGTTCTATATTAATAAATGGAATGTTGGTCTGGCATAGCCTGGTGATGTGCAGGGAGGGGTTAGCTCCATTGTAAAAGCTGTTTTCTCCTCTCAGCCACATCCTGCTGCCACAGTTTAGTTTATAGACAGTTATACACAGCCTGCGGTTTGTCTCGAAGGGCTCCCTATTTCCTATGGGCCCTGGTCAAAAGTAGTGCACTACTGCATGTAGGGAATAGGGTGCCATGCATCCTGAGTCTGAGCTACCAGGTCTTACCACTAAGCATCCTGTGTCTTCGAGCTACCAGGTTTTACCACCAAGCATCCTGGGGCTGAGCTACCAGGTCTTACCACCAAGCATCCTGGGGCCGAGCTACCAGGTCTTACCACCAAGCATCCTGGGGCCGAGCTACCAGGTCTTACCACCAAGCATCCTGGGGCCGAGCTACCAGCTCTTACCACCAAGCATCCTGGGGCCGAGCTACCAGCTCTTACCACCAAGCATCCTGGGGCCGAGCTACCAGGTCTTACCACTAAGCATCCTGTGGCTGAGCTACCAGCTCTTACCACCAAGCATCCTGGGGCTGAGCTACCAGGTCTTACCACCAAGCATCCTGGGGCTGAGCTACCAGGTCTTACCACCAAGCATCCTGTGTCTTCGAGCTACCAGGTCTTACCACCAAGCATCCTGGGGCTGAGCTACCAGGTCTTACCACCAAGCATCCTGGGGCTGAGCTACCAGGTCTTACCACTAAGCATCCTGGGGCTGAGCTACCAGGTCTTACCACCAAGCATCCTGGGGCTGAGCTACCAGGTCTTACCACCAAGCATCCTGGGGCCGAGCTACCAGCTCTTACCACCAAGCATCCTGGGGCTGAGCTACCAGGTCTTACCACCAAGCATCCTGGGGCTGAGCTACCAGGTCTTACCACCAAGCATCCTGGGGCCGAGCTACCAGGTATTACCACCAAGCATCCTGGGGCTGAGCTACCATCTCTTACCACCAAGCATCCTGGGGCCGAGCTACCAGCTCTTACCACCAAGCATCCTGGGGCTGAGCTACCAGGTCTTACCACCAAGCATCCTGGGGCCGAGCTACCAGGCCTTACCACCAAGCATCCTGGGGCCGAGCTACCAGGTCTTACCACCAAGCATCCTGGGGCCGAGCTACCAGGTCTTACCACCAAGCATCCTGGGGCTGAGCTACCAGGTCTTACCACCAAGCATCCTGGGGCCGAGCTACCAGCTCTTACCACCAAGCATCCTGGGGCTGAGCTACCAGGTCTTACCACCAAGCATCCTGGGGCTGAGCTACCAGGTCTTACCACCAAGCATCCTGGGGCCGAGCAACCAGGTATTACCACCAAGCATCCTGGGGCTGAGCTACCAGCTCTTACCACCAAGCATCCTGGGGCCGAGCTACCAGCTCTTACCACCAAGCATCCTGGGGCTGAGCTACCAGGTCTTACCACCAAGCATCCTGGGGCCGAGCTACCAGGCCTTACCACCAAGCATCCTGGGGCCGAGCTACCAGGTCTTACCACCAAGCATCCTGGGGCCGAGCTACCAGCTCTTACCACCAAGCATCCTGGGGCCGAGCTACCAGGTCTTACCACCAAGCATCCTGGGGCCGAGCTACCAGCTCTTACCACCAAGCATCCTGGGGCCGAGCTACCAGCTCTTACCACCAAGCATCCTGGGGCCCAGCTACCAGGTCTTACCACCAAGCATCCTGGGGCTGAGCTACCAGGTCTTACCACCAAGCATCCTGGGGCTGAGCTACCAGGTCTTACCACCAAGCATCCTGGGGCTGAGCTACCAGCTCTTACCACCAAGTATCCTGGGGCCGAGCTACCAGGTCTTACCACCAAGCATCCTGGGGCCGAGCTACCAGCTCTTACCACCAAGCATCCTGGGGCCGAGCTACCAGCTCTTACCACCAAGCATCCTGGGGCCGAGCTACCAGCTCTTACCACCAAGCATCCTGGGGCCGAGCCGGATATCTGCAGGCATATTTCTCCACATACTTTAGATGTTTGTCAAGCAGAAACATCTCACTTGTCCTTCCAGCCCCACCGCTCCCTGAGGAATGGATGTGACATTGTAACTCTGTACAGCATTGGCTGGTTGGTTGAGTCTCCTATTAATAGAGAGAGACCACGATGACACTGTTACCTTTACACACACACACACGGACACACACACACACACACGGACACACACACGGACACACACGGACACACACGGACACACACGGACACACACTGTCCAGTCCTAAAGCAGCAGGAGATGGCTGCTATTGTGTGTTTATTCTATGTCTGCCAGCCTGCTCTGTCTGCCAGCCTGTCTCTGTCTTTTACTGTCTGTCTGTCTGCCAGCCTGCTCTGTCTGCCAGCCTGTCTCTGTCTTTTACTGTCTGTCTGTCTGCCAGCCTGTCTCTGTCTTTTACTGTCTGTCTGTCTGCCAGCCTGTCTCTGTCTTTTACTGTCTGCCTGCCAGCCTGTCTCTGTCTTTTGCTGTCTGTCTGCCAGCCTGTCTCTGTCTCTGTCTGTCTGTCTGTCTGTCTGTCTGTCTGTCTGTCTGTCTGTCTGTCTGTCTGTCTGTGTTTTACTGTCTGTCTGTCTGCCAGCCTGTCTCTGTCTTTTACTGTCTGTCTGTCTGCCAGCCTGTCTGTGTTTTACTGTCTGTCTGCCAGCCTGTCTCCTCTGTGTTTTACTGTCTGTCTGCCAGCCTGTCTCCTCTGTGTTTTACTGTCTGTCTGTCTGCCAGCCTGTCTCTGTCTTTTACTGTCTGTCTGTCTGCCAGCCTGTCTGTGTTTTACTGTCTGTCTGCCAACCTGTCTCCTCTGTGTTTTACTGTCTGTCTGCCAGCCTGTCTGGGGAACTGTAAGACTCTAGTCAACTATTGTTGTTACAGGTCCTCACTGCCAAGAAGAGCATCAGCCTCCGTCTCAATTTAACCTCTGAGTTACAGCAGTAGCACTCTCTGTGTATTCCTGTTTCTGTTTGGTTAGGAATAGACTGGACAGCTCCAGTCATCCTGCCACTGCAATTACACAGAGCGTTCAAAGACCTCAGACGGACAGACGATGCTTCCCAAATGGGACACTAGTTCCTATATGGTGCACAAATGGGCCCTGGTCAAAAGTAGTGCACTATATAGGGAATAAAGTGCCATTTAGGACACAACCAGAGGGACCAGAGAGACAAGGAGAAACAGTGTTCTCGTCGTACTCCATAACTTCATGGCCCTTAGTTACGGGACCGCCAGTACTTCATGGCCCTTCGTTACGGGACCACCAGTACTTCATGGCCCTTAGTTACGGCCCACCAGTACTTCATGGCCCTTAGTTACGGGACCACCAGTACTTCATGGCCCTTAGTTACGGGACCACCAGTACTTCATGGCCCTTCGTTACGGGACCACCAGTACTTCATGGCCCTTAGTTACGGGACCACCAGTACTCTATACCTTCATGGCCCTTAGTTACGGACCACCAGTATTCCATAACTTCATGGCCCTTAGTTACGGGACCACCACGGGCCCCGGTCAAAAGTAGTTCACTATATAGGGAATAGGATGCCATTTTGGATGCAAGTCTATGTGTCCTTACTACAGAGAGAAGCATTGTCCTGGTCTCATTCCAGCTCCACAGCCAGTATAGTTTCTCTAAGGGGTATATCGACCACACAGAGAGAGAGAGGACTGATTCCCTTAACGCTGCCCTTCTTAACCCAAACCACTCACAGTCAACACAACTAAAGATCACTTCATGTGTTACTATCAAAATACAACATTTCCTGAATTGGCCTAAACAGCAGATGTCTGATGTATGGACACTAAGCAGGGTAGTGGTTAGAGTGGAGGGACGGCAGGGTAGCCTAGTGGTTAGAGTGGAGGGATGGCAGGGTAGCCTAGTGGTTAGAGTGGAGGGACGGCAGGTAGCCTAGTGGTTAGAGTGGAGGGACGGCAGGTAGCCTAGTGGTTAGAGTGGAGGGGAGGCAGGGTAGCCTAGTGGTTAGAGTGGAGGGGCGGCAGGTAGCCTAGTGGTTAGAGTGGAGGGATGGCAGGTAGCCTAGTGGTTAGAGTGGAGGGACGGCAGGTAGCCTAGTGGTTAGAGTGGAGGGACGGCAGGTAGCCTAGTGGTTAGAGTGGAGGGACGGCAGGTAGCCTAGTGGTTAGAGTGGAGGGACGGCAGGTAGCCTAGTGGTTAGAGTGGAGGGACGGCAGGTAGCCTAGTGGTTAGAGTGGAGGGACGGCAGGGTAGCCTAGTGGTTAGAGTGGAGGGATGGCAGGTAGCCTAGTGGTTAGAGTGGAGGGACGGCAGGTAGCCTAGTGGTTAGAGTGGAGGGACGGCAGGTAGCCTAGTGGTTAGAGTGGAGGGACGGCAGGTAGCCTAGTGGTTAGAGTGGAGGGACGGCAGGTAGCCTAGTGGTTAGAGTGGAGGGACGGCAGGTAGCCTAGTGGTTAGAGTGGAGGGACGGCAGGGTAGCCTAGTGGTTAGAGTGGAGGGGCGGCAGGGTAGCCTAGTGGTTAGAGTGGAGGGGCGGCAGGTAGCCTAGTGGTTAGAGTGGAGGGACGGCAGGGTAGCCTAGTGGTTAGAGTGGAGGGGACGCAGGGTAGCGTAGTGGTTAGAGTGGAGGGGACGCAGGGTAGCCTAGTGGTTAGAGTGGAGGGGACGCAGGGTAGCCTAGTGGTTAGAGGGGAGAGGCAGATAGCCTAGTGGTTAGAGTGGAGGGACGGCAGGTAGCCTAGTGGTTAGAGTGGAGGGGCGGCAGGTAGCCTAGTGGTTAGAGTAGAGGGGCGGCAGGGTAGCCTAGTGGTTAGAGTGGAGGGACGGCAGGTAGCCTAGTGGTTAGAGTGGAGGGGCGGCAGGGTAGCCTAGTGGTTAGAGTGGAGGGACGGCAGGTAGACTAGTGGTTAGAGTGGAGGGACGGCAGGGTAGCCTAGTGGTTAGAGTGGAGGGACGGCAGGGTAGTGGTTAGAGTGGCGGGGAGGCAGGTAGCCTAGTGGTTAGAGGGGGGAGGCAGGTAGCCTAGTGGTTAGAGTGTAGGGGCGGCAGGTAGCCTAGTGGTTAGAGTGGAGGGGCGGCAGGGTAGCCTAGTGGTTAGAGTGGAGGGACGGCAGGTAGTCTAGTGGTTAGAGTGGAGGGGCGGCAGGTAGCCTAGTGGTTAGAGGGGGGAGGCAGGTAGCCTAGTGGTTAGAGTGGAGGGGCGGCAGGGTAGCCTAGTGGTTAGAGTGGAGGGGCGGCAGGGTAGCCTAGTGGTTAGAGTGGAGGGGTGGCAGGTAGCCTACTGGTTAGAGTGGAGGGGTGGCAGGGTAGTGGTTAGAGTGGAGGGGCGGCAGGGTAGCCTAGTGGTTAGAGTGGAGGGGTGGCAGGGTAGCCTAGTGGTTTGAGTGGAGGGGCGGCAGGGTAGCCTAGTGGTTAGAGTGGAGGGACGGCAGGTAGCCTAGTGGTTAGAGGGGGACGGCAGGGTAGCCTAGTGGTTAGAGTGGAGGGACGGCAGGTAGCCTAGTGGTTAGAGTGGAGGGGCGGCAGGGCAGCCTAGTGGTTAGAGTGGAGGGGCGGCAGGGTAGCCTAGTGGTTAGAGTGGAGGGACGGCAGGTAGCCTAGTGGTTAGAGGGGGACGGCAGGGTAGCCTAGTGGTTAGAGTGGAGGGACGGCAGGTAGCCTAGTGGTTAGAGTGGAGGGGCGGCAGGGCAGCCTAGTGGTTAGAGTGGAGGGGCGGCAGGGTAGCCTAGTGGTTAGAGTGGAGGGATGGCAGGTAGCCTAGTGGTTAGAGTGGAGGGGCGGCAGGGTAGCCTAGTGGTTAGAGTGGAGGGGCGGCAGGGTAGCCTAGTGGTTAGACTGGAGGGACGGCAGGTAGCCTAGTGGTTAGAGTGGAGGGACGGCAGGTAGCCTAGTGGTTAGAGTGGAGGGACGGCAGGTAGCCTAGTGGTTAGAGTGGAGGGACGGCAGGTAGCCTAGTGGTTAGAGTGGAGGGGCGGCAGGTAGCCTAGTGGTTAGAGGGGGGAGGCAGGGTAGCCTGGTGGTTAGAGTGGAGGGACGGCAGGTAGCCTAGTGGTTAGAGTGGAGGGACGGCAGGTAGCCTAGTGGTTAGAGTGGAGGGACGGCAGGTAGCCTAGTGGTTAGAGTGGAGGGACGGCAGGGTAGCCTAGTGGTTAGAGTGGAGGTACGGCAGGTAGCCTAGTGGTTAGAGGGGGGAGGCAGGGTAGCCTAGTGGTTAGAGTGGAGGGACGGCAGGTAGCCTAGTGGTTAGAGTGGAGGGACGGCAGGGTAGCCTAGTGGTTACAGTGGAGAGACGGTAGGTAGCCTGGTGGTTACAGTGGAGGGACGGCAGGTAGCCTAGTGGTTAGAGTGGAGGGACGGCAGGTAGCCTAGTGGTTAGAGTGGAGGGACGGCAGGGTAGCCTAGTGGTTAGAGTGGAGGGATGGCAGGGTAGCCTAGTGGTTAGAGTGGAGGGGCGGCAGGTAGCCTTGTGGTTAGAGTGGAGGGGCGGCAGGGTAGCCTAGTGGTTATAGTGGAGGGGCGGCAGGGTAGCCTAGTGGTTAGAGTGGAGGGGCGGCAGGGTAGCCTAGTGGTTAGAGTGGAGGGGCGGCAGGGTAGCCTAGTGGTTAGAGTGGAGGGGAGGCAGGTAGCTTAGTGGTTAGAGGGGGGAGGCAGGTAGCCTAGTGGTTAGAGTGGAGGGACGGCAGGTAGCCTAGTGGTTAGAGTGGAGGGGCGGCAGGTAGCCTAGTGGTTAGAGTGGAGGGGCGGCAGGTAGCCTAGTGGTTAGAGGGGGGAGGCAGGGTAGCCTAGTGGTTAGAGTGGAGGGACGGCAGGTTGCCTAGTGGTTAGAGTGGAGGGACGGCAGGTAGCCTAGTGGTTAGAGGGGGGGGCAGGTAGCCTAGTGGTTAGAGTGGAGGGACGGCAGGGTAGCCTAGTGGTTAGAGTGGAGGGACGGCAGGTAGCCTAGTGGTTAGAGTGGAGGGACGGCAGGTAGCCTAGTGGTTAGAGTGGAGGGGCGGCAGGGTAGTGGTTAGAGTGGAGGGATGGCAGGGTAGCCTAGTGGTTACAGTGGAGAGACAGTAGGTAGCCTGGTGGTTACAGTGGAGGGACGGCAGGTAGCCTAGTGGTTAGAGTGGAGGGACGGCAGGTAGCCTAGTGGTTAGAGTGGAGGGACGGCAGGTAGCCTAGTGGTTAGAGTGGAGGGGCGGCAGGGTAGCCTAGTGGTTAGAGTGGAGGGACGGCAGGTAGCCTAGTGGTTAGAGGGGGGAGGCAGGTAGCCTAGTGGTTAGAGTGGAGGGACGGCAGGTAGCCTAGTGGTTAGAGTGGAGGGGCGGCAGGTAGCCTAGTGGTTAGAGGGGGGAGGCAGGGTAGCCTAGTGGTTAGAGTGGAGGGGCGGCAGGTAGCCTAGTGGTTAGAGGGGGGAGGCAGGGTAGCCTAGTGGTTAGAGTGGAGGGACGGCAGGTAGCCTAGTGGTTAGAGGGGGGAGGCAGGTAGCCTAGTGGTTAGAGTGGAGGGACGGCAGTGTAGCCTAGTGGTTAGAGTGGAGGGACGGCAGGTAGCCTAGTGGTTAGAGTGGAGGGGCGGCAGGGTAGCCTAGTGGTTAGAGTGGAGGGGCGGCAGGTAGCCTAGTGGTTAGAGTGGAGGGGAGGCAGGTAGCCTAGTGGTTAGAGGGGGGAGGCAGGTAGCCTAGTGGTTAGAGTGGAGGGACGGCAGGTAGCCTAGTGGTTAGAGTGGAGGGGCGGCAGAGTAGCCTAGTGGTTAGAGTGGAGGGACGGCAGGTAGCCTAGTGGTTAGAGTGGAGGGACGGCAGGTAGCCTAGTGGTTAGAGGGGGGAGGCAGGTAGCCTAGTGGTTAGAGGGGGGAGGCAGGTAGCCTAGTGGTTAGAGTGGAGGGGCGGCAGGGTAGCCTAGTGGTTAGAGTGGAGGGGCGGCAGGGTAGCCTAGTGGTTAGAGTGGAGGGGCGGCAGGGTAGCCTAGTGGTTAGAGTGGAGGGGCGGCAGGGTAGCCTAGTGGTTAGAGTGGAGGGGCGGCAGGGTAGCCTAGTGGTTAGAGCGTTGGACTAGTAACCGAAAGGTTGCAAGTTCAAATCCCCGAGCTGACAAGGTAAAATTCTGTCGTTCTGTCCCCTGAACAAGACAGTTAACCCACTGTTCCCCGGTAGGCCGACATTATAAATAAGAATTTGTTCTTAACAGACTTGCCTAGTTAAATAAAGATTTTAAAAAATGTACTCCCCTTTTCAACAACTACTCTGTAGATTAGTCCAGAGACAGACAGGGAGACAGGACCACAGACAGGGAGACAGGACCACAGACAGGGAGACAGGACCACAGACAGGGAGACAGACAGGGAGACAGACAGGGAGACAGACAGGGAGACAGACAGGGAGACAGGACCACAGACAGGGAGACAGGGAGACAGGACCACAGACAGGGAGACAGGGAGACAGGACCACAGACAGGGAGACAGACAGGGAGACAGACAGGGAGACAGACAGGGAGACAGGACCACAGACAGGGAGACAGGACCACAGACAGGGAGACAGGACCACAGACAGGGAGACAGGGAGACAGGACCACAGACAGGGAGACAGGGAGACAGGACCACAGACAGGGAGACAGGGAGACAGGACCACAGACAGGGAGACAGACAGGGAGACAGACAGGGAGACAGACAGGGAGACAGACAGGGAGACAGGACCACAGACAGGGAGACAGGACCACAGACAGGGAGACAGGACCACAGACAGGGAGACAGGGAGACAGGACCACAGACAGGGAGACAGGGAGACAGGAGAGGGAAGAGAGAGAGGAGAGGGAGGAGGGAGAGGAGAGGGAAGAGAGAGGAGAGGGGAGAGAGAGGAGAGGGAAGAGAGAGAGAGGAGAGGGAAG